>NC_056472.1:3270947-3568017 GCF_008729295.1 Plectropomus leopardus
CACATATGGGATTTACAATGGGCAATATAATAGTGCATATGTCAGGTGAATGGATGATCTGAGCTAATTAACAGGACAGTCATTAGTCACTTGTGTCAAGTAAATATTCAGGTTAGCAGAGGTCACCAGGCCTCGACCCTCAAACATTGTTTGTTTGTAAATAGTTCAAACACATGATGAGTTAGTGGTTGATAGAGACGATGTAAGGATACCTCATCAGAGACTAAGACGTGGATCCCAGTGGGTTTTTGCCTGTAGATGTGTGTGATTTGCTGTGGGCTGATGCTGTACAGCAGAGCAATCTTTTCAGAGAGGTCCAGCAGTGTCAGCTCCTCTAGGTACAGAGCGTGGTAGACTGATGGGAAGACAGAAAAGAGAAGAGGGAACACATGAATGAGCTTCATGAACAGTTCCACGACTACATTATTCATGACTGCAATAATGTTTCCCTTGTGAGTTTTAGTAATGTTCAAAAACAAAATCTGATATTTGCCTGTTTGGAGTCTAATTTGTCAGAGAGAACTATCAGGTTCAACTGTCACTATATCCACACAGTAGCACATGAGAAAGAAAGTCAAAGTGAAAGTAAAGTGAAAAATATTACGTTCCAGCTCCTTCTCTCAATGCTTCTAATATCATTTGCTGGAATCTACTGCTACCAAAGAAGAAAACAGCCAATCAAATCCGAGGAGTCTCTAACGCAGCTATCAACTGTGAACTACAGTCAGGATATATAAATCAAGATTCAGTTACTGCATTGCCTATTTGCATCAAATAGCTCTAATGTCTCATTGCCTCAGAAACATATTTTAGTGTACCGTTTAGTTGTAAATGAGAAACCTTGAGACCTGGCCGCCGTGTGGAAAACAATAGAGCCAAAACTAAGCAAAACCCACCGGCTAGAGCAAACTTTCTCATGTTACAGCTAAACAGTACACTTAAATATGTTTGTGAAAGCATTTATAGTGAGAAATGGGCAGGGCAGTAACAGCATGCCATAGCTGGTGAAACTGGTGAATGAGGACTGGTGAAAACAGTGTGTTCCTGCTGAGGATCACTGTCATTTGCAGTTCAAACGCAGGTGCAGAGCAGCACTGTCTGTGTTCGGGAGGAGCGACCATGCAGCTATCTTGTCGAGGTTGGGATGCTTGGACAGTTAAATCATTCCACAACCAGAAACCAGATATTAGATATTATTATTATTAAGTTATTTTTTTTTAGAAAAGATACCAACTACAGCTTTAAGGAGCATTCAAATAAATTAAACAGATGTGTAAGGATAATATTATTCAGTACACTTACTGTCTCCACCCCCTGGCTTGATGGGAGGTTGATGTCTGGCCTGCTGCTGACACACATAGATGGTAAGACGCGGCTGTATACACCTGGAAAATGTGAGCAGAAAGTGTATTACTAGTAGAAGAAAGTACAATTAGGTAATTTATAATTATCATTATTATATATTTAAAGTACTGGTGCAAGATTATTATATTTTTTAAAGCACATTTCCAAGTCTTCTTCTCCTTTTGTTTGTTTTTTGTTTTTGTTCATTTATTTATAATTTTCAGGTACTTTTATTTTACGTTTTTATTAATTTGTTGGTCATTTTTGGGCTAATTCCTCTTTAAGCCCTTTTTCCGAGTCGTTTTACCCTTGTTAGTATGTTGTTGTTTTTGTATTTATTTATTTATTTGTATACTTTACTAATTTTCAGGTAACTTTCTTTTACGTTTTAAAAATTTATTTCGAGTTAATTTTTGGGTCCTTTCTTCTTTCTTTGCTCATCGTCCTCTTCCCACGTTTTTGAAAGCCATCAAGCCAGTTTGCTCAGGTATAAAAGGGTTAAGAAGCTCACAATGTGCAGTTTTTAGTGACTTTGTCAGAAATGTGTAACTTTATTTTTTTTTAATGTTACATGAGAATATTTGGGACATGTCTGATGTAGTTTAGTGTATACCTTTAAGTACGACCTCAATACTAAAACATATTGTTGAAATAAACACATAATTGGCATAATAAAAGTTGACTTTATGTAAAAAAACAGTTATATTGAGTTGCATCATATTATTTTCCATTTTTACCAACAACCTATCTCTTGTGTTAAATAAATCATCAATAACAATGTACGCAGATGATTCAACAATATACAGCCTGAGCCAATTAAAAGAAAAAGTTCAAAGTGAACTGGACTGTATATCTGACTGTGTAGATAACTGGTCCTAAATATAGCCAAAACAAAGTGTATAACTTTTGGTTCAAACAATGCATTAAGAGATGAGTTGCCTCTGTCTCTTAGCATGAAAGGTATCGCCTTGGAGCAGGTTCATGAGGTACATTTCTGAGTGTCGCCCTTGATGAGCAGTTGAACAGGTCTCATCACATTAATAGGATTTTAATGAAAAGGGCAGGTAGGGTATGGCAGTGTCCACAGTGAAAAGATGTGCTCATTTTATGACTGATCATTCAGTCAAACAGGTTTTACAGTCATTAGTTCTATCTCATCTGGATCATTGTTGTTGTTGTCATCTGGTCGAGTGCACCAGCGAAATACCTGCGCAAACTCCAGCTGGTGCAAAACAAAGCTGCAGTTCTGGCTCATTAAGGGTGAGCATCAATGGCATGCACCAGGCTCTTTCTTGGCTAAAAGTTGAGGATAGAATTTAAAGAAATCTCCTTGTCTTTTTTCGTAACACATGCATTACAACAAAGCCTAAAAGTTTATACTCAAAGATCTCAAATCTCAATAACAGGCACCGTCACATCACTCGACAGGTCATGCGGGGTCATGTTGTAGTTCCTGCATCTATTATTATTATTATTATTATTATCAATGACTCAAATTACGTCCTTCCTGAGGGAAATGGTTTCATTTCAATGCCACATCATTTATGTTCACTCTCTCTGAATGCATGTTATTTGTTGTTGCTGCCATTGTATATTTTACTAATTGGATGAGGTGCTTAAAGGCGTGAGGTGTTATGGGGTACTGGGTGGGTCAGGGGACTTGGGTTGTGGATATTATTGTCTTTGGTATTTGATATTGTGTATAATGGTGTATATTCACTTGTGGCATGACCCCAGGATGAGTTCCTGCCCTGGTAGTAACTAATGGTGATCCTTTAAAACAAATAAACAAATGCAGGTGTACCTAATAAAGTGGCCACTGAGTGTTGAGGTATATTTTAATGTCTCACCTTCCTTTCATTGTGTTAAAAAGGCGAATGCCATCAGCTGGACCACAGATCTGGATCAGATCCTCCCTGTTCATCCTCAACAGATCAGCACCTGCAACAACAGCAAAAACATCTGCTCGTCTATCTTTCTGCTCCAAAATATTCAGTAAATTCTTCCTTTTTTCTTATAATTGAGTCACTCAGCTGCTCTCTCCTACTGTTTAACTGTTTCAAGGATCAAAATGTGTTGTGATGTTTTACCCTTGTTACCTGAGAAGCTGCAGAAGAGCCTGGAGAAAGGTGAGAACCTGTGACGGTGCAGCCACTGCTGAGTGTCCTGCGGCGTGGACGATGGCACGAGGTGCTACATGTCAAAAAGAAGAAGAGCCCTTGAAATGAGTATAGCAGCACAGCATCCACTGTCTCCAAATAATGGCCTAAAGGGAACGAGAGAGCAACATTAACACTCTGACACTGCACTGTTCTTACTTACATCAGAGCAGGCGGGCATGAGCAGCTCCCCTTGCTGGTTTGGAGAACAGTTGCTACAGAAACATCCACATGAGGAAGAAAAAAGCAACCTGTGATCAGGTGATGGGTGTGTTCACACTGCTCTAAACAAAGCTGGCTTCTTTTACTCTTTTACTCAGTGGCCACTTTATTAGGTGCACCTTTATAATGTTATGCAGCTCAATATAACTGTTTTTCCATAAAGTCTCCTTTTATTAGGCCACTAATGTGTTTATTTCAACAAGTTTTAGTGTTGAGGTCTTACTTAAAGGTGATGATGCACTTAACTGTATTAGATGTGTCCCTAATATGCTCATGTATTTAAATAAATTTACACAAGTCACAAAAAACTGTGCATTATGAGCTTCTTAATCCTTTGAATCTATTCAAATACTAACAGACATTTTATCCTTACCATGACAACATGATAAACAAGTAACAGTAAACATACAGTACAACAACAGTAAACAACAATAGAGCACACACATACACAATAAACATCAGCACAGCTTGCACATTAACTACAGCACAGGTGTTCTTTTATGTCAGACTTAAATTAATGAAATATAAATATGAATGAAATATAATTTTCTAAATCTGCATCTGCTAAATCTTATGGTTTAAAAAGAAATCACACTAATTTGCACAGGTTTCAAAGGTTCAGATACATGTGATACTGCTCCAGTTTTAAAGGGTTAAATACAGATGCTCTGGCAGAGCTGTTGTAGGACTGTATTTGATTGTACAGGTGTACCTAAAAAATCAGCCACTGAGTGCATGTAGAAGTTCATGCTTTCAGATAGTGCTGAGTGTTCCTGGTGGGCACCCATAGGGGAAGCTATTACCACTGTTAACATGACACCACTGATGCAGAGCTCATCAGCAGGAGAGAATTTCTAGTTTCCACCTTATTTTAATCTCTGAATTTGTAAACAAAGCCACAGAAACCCAGTCAGACTAAGTAAAACATTTCTAAATACATTTCAAACTGCTTTGATTTCTCGAGAAGGCAATGAGATGTTGGCAGTTCAGTAGTTTTATGATAATTTTCTAATAATTGTCCTCCATTTATCAAAATATATCAATATCAAAAATATACTGTTTTTACTAATGTCTTGCGTTTTGTGGGACATTGCTACAATGTGGCAAGATATGTCCATGATGAGATAATGTCCATAGTAAAATAATAATAATACGATCAAGGTTTCAAAGGCTTAACCCTTTGAAGTCTGGATCGACATCACTTTTCTTGTGCTGTGTTCAGACACCTTTCATAAGCGTTGAAACCTTAATCCCAGAGCAAACTGGTTTGATTTCTTTAGAAAATATGGGGAAAGAGCAACGAGTAACTAGTAACATAAAATGTTGGACAAATTGCAAGGAATCAGTAGATTCTGAAAATTATTAAAAATGAGATCGGAAAAAATGTCCAGAAAACTACATTTAAAATTAACATATTATATATTGGAAATTATGTTGCATCATTATTGTGTTTTTTAAGCTTTTTCAAGTCTTTTTAAATATATTTATTATGTTAAATTTCTGCCAATTATTTCCCCTAAATCCTACACACTGGACCTTTAATGTCAGTTTTCCTACAGAGCTCTACAAAACACAATCTACTCAGTCAGTGCAATAAAAATGGTGATATTGGGCGTAAATGCTGACTCACCCATCTGTGAAACTACAGGAAGTGGGCGAGCTGTGGTAAACTGGTGATGGAATGCTGCTGCTGCTGCTTTGGCTGGTGAGAGTCAGGGCATCGGGCCAAGGTGAACACTTGAGAAAGAGAAACAGAAAGAAGAAAGAAGATGTTCTCATTATTAAAATATGTGTCAGTGCAAACACTGCTGGGTGTAAGCATTTCCAAAAAATAAATATGAAAGAAGTCCAGTAATAAACTCCATCTAAACTAATTAGAATTAAATTGTTGCTTAAATGTTAATTCATCACTACTAACAATACAATCAAATGTAACCATTTAACAACTACACCTTTCCTTTAAAAAAAAATAACATGGTATTGTTATTTTTTTCTTTCTCATTCTTAAAATAATAATATTAATAATTATATAATAATATTATAATAATTATAATAAATAAAATTTTTTTGTTATTTATTTGTTATTATTATTTTTATTTAATTAATTATTTTTTAAATTTATTTATTTTTTAATTTTTTGCTCATTATTACTCATTTTTGTATCATATATATTACTTTTGTCTTTATCTACTTCTTATGTTTTCTTTTTTTATTTAATTTTAATTTTAATATAATAATAATAGTAATATGTTTTACTTGAAACTGATGTTTTATTTTGAATTAATTTATTTTTTTAATTTTTGCCATTCATTATTTACTCATTTTTTGTATCTATTTTATATATTTCTTTTTCTTTATCTACTTCTTTATTTTTCTTTCTATTTTTAATAATGATAATTAATTATAATAATAATTATTAATATTCGTTTTAATGCACAGACAATTATACTAGTACTACTACTAATAATGATAAAATTACAACAATAATAAAATACTAGCAGTACAATCATTTTTGGTAGTAGTTGTAGTAGTAGTATGGTAGTAGTATTTTATTATTGTTGTAATTTTATCATTATTAGTAGTAGTACTAGTATAATTGTCTGTGCATTAAAACTTGGACCCTGAATCATCTGAAAATTTCATTAAACATTGTGAAAAAATAATAATTATTGTTATAATACAATTATATTAGGCCTATGATATAACAAAAATCCTAGGTCCAATGATTAAGAAAACACCTAACTCAAATTATAATGCCATATTTTCTTTAATTGTGGCATTTGTACTTTTACTTCAACAAAAAATCTAGGTACTTCTTGTAGGAGTGATTTTCAGTGATCTCCTTTTGAGGACATACGGTGCTCTGATCAGGTTTGTTATTCATCCAGATGAATGACAAAAAAATGTACAGACAAGACAAACAGTATAGCACAAACTGCTGAGTCACACAGCACTGAAAGACACTGAAGAGATGCTCCCAATCATTGACAACGCTCAGTGCTGACGCTAAGCCACTCTTAAACAGCACAACTCAAAAGAAGTAAAGCAACACATTAACACACAGTGGTGTACGGGTTTAAACTCAACATGGAAGGGAAGTAAGAGGAGGGAAATAACGTTACTGGCAGATAAAATGATGTATAACTGTGGGATCAATAAAGTTACAGTATTTCAATGTTACTGACAAAACGCAAGCAGCTGTGCTCTGTTATATAATGCAGAAAGGCGTGTCTCACCTCTTTTAGCAGGGTGTTCTCATGGGACACTTGATACTTCTCTCTGTCCTGCAGGGCCTTTTTGTCAATCTTCTCTCTGTCTGTCTTCAGTTTGCGATCAGCTCCTTTAGGCTTCCAAAAACACCCAAAAACAATGAGACATTAGAAGTGAAATACAGAAACCTGCTACAGCTTCCTGAGACCCAAGCTTGTGTTTGACGTGTACTTTCAATTTCTCATTTTTTAAAAAAATTTAAATAAACTGATGAGTGTATTGTCACTGATCAGTAAGTGAAAAATGATGTCCTTCTATGGGGACAATGGGTTTATTTTTGAGTAATATAGTATAAAACTGATCATTTCAATACCAGAACACTTTTTTCCAAAAATTAAATTGCAAACGTAACAGTTTGTGTGTGTGTGTGTGTGTGTGTGTGTGTGTGTGTGTGTGTGTGTGTGTGTGTGTGTGTGTGTGTGTGTGTGTGTGTGTGTGCACGCATGTTTTGTTTGTTTTGTTTGTTTTTGCTATGCTATGGGTTAGGGGTCACTGTTCAACTGTTCAAAACTGGAAATAGCATATTGCACTTGTCTGTAAAAAGACTGTAAAGTCAGTTGGTATCTTAAGTAGAGTACCTTTATCATTCTTGTATATTAACCTTTAATTACAGCATAATTTATCCTCACATTATGTGTTGTAATACTGCTTGGGCTGCCACATGTTCCACTTATCTCAGTAAGATTTTCCAATTCTAAAGAAATTTTGAGTAATTAGCTAAAAGATGTGACTCAACTCCTCCTCTCTTCAGAAAATATCAACTTCTGTCAATTTTTAATGTGAACATTTAGCGGACTTGTGTATTCAAATATACATATGTACACCTAACTCACAGTTTTTCAGAAAGTGTTCCTTAGATGTTCACTCATGTCCAAAGACACTCCACAGTGACTTTCATCATATCATTGACCTACCCTCAATCAACATTCATTGACAAACATTGACCATCACTGTGGAAAGACCTACCTCCATCCCTTCAATCAATGTCCTCATATAAGGATGCAGGGTTGCAGGAGGACATACGTACATAAATAGTCATATTTGTAATGGACCATATGGCCCAATGATTATTAGAGTAAAGCATAACTTGGTGTAACACAAACATGATGACAACGGGCAGGCACGTTTCATACCTTAAAGACTTTGACCTGGCAGCTGGAAGAATGGACATTCTCCATGTATTCTCCATGTTCATTGGTGGTGAAAGTGTCCACCTGGATACGAAAGGGCACTCCTTTCTCCCCACCGTGCTTCCTGGGGGTGAACTCGGTGCTGATGCAGTTGACCTGACAAATGACCGGCTGTAAGTTCACCATGTGGGTGAAGAATAACTCCCTTTAGACATTTGACCAGAATCTGTGTGTACCTGGATGAAAATGGAAGCGTTCTTGACAGGATCCCAGAGGAACTCAATAGTGTTGAGATGAAGAGGGTGGGAACGCGGCTCCAGTATCCCCACTGACAACGGGACATCTGTAAATAAGGACATTTGCAATAAAGCTCCTAAAACTTGCAATCCATGTGTTGCTCAACAGTGAGGTCATAGTTAAGCACACAGTTTTTTGTTAGAGCAGCTTTGGTTTTATCCATAGACTATATCTATCTTTATTTACAGTCTATGGTCTTATCTCACACAGGCTCTGCCCTCTGCTGGACACTTACTGAGTAACACTCCTCTGATGACGAGCAAACATTCGCCAACTGAGATTTCCATAAACATAATATGTTTAATTTTTTTAAAGAAAAAGAATTCAGAGCAAGAGTACAACTGAACATTTTAACATAATTTTGGGACTGTTAGATAGATTAGATTAGATTAGATTAGATTAGATTAGGTTAGATTTGTGTAACTTTAGGTCCATAGTGTGATGTCATCATTTCCCATTCCTATAAATTGAAAAAGGGATGTCTGCAAATCAGTGGATCCATTTCTTGATCCCACACAAAATGACTTGTTTCACTATCAGAACAGATCCATTCTGTCCCATTAAAGAAGTATTTCACTGACACAAAAAAGTTCCCACATACAAGAAGACAGTCTCTGCAACAGGATGATAATACGTTTACACAGCAACGGTGCTTGCAGGAAATTTTCAACTATTGTTGTTGTTTGGCCTTTCATTCACAGGTCAACAGAGTTTTCGGGGGACAAAAATGCAAACTTTTGAAACTGTGTTTTAGATTACAGTCATTTAAAAAATAAAATCTCTTCTGTCGCCGTGTAAACTGGCAATGTGCAGAATGGTGACATCACGGCCGCACTTCATGCATGCACTGGTGTTCTTCTGTGGTGTGTCTTTATAAAGTTACAGCGCCAGCTACTGGCCTGGAATGCATACTACAATTTTTCAGTTGTTTTTGCATATCCGCGCACGCGAAGATTGTTTTCATAATGTTATCAGGTGAAGATGCTTTTTTTTAACGCAAAAGAAAGGCTTTTCCGCTTTCGGAAGGGCTGTTCTCGTCTAAACGTGGCCTTATACCTGGGCAGTCAACTGTTTTGGGTGTCACGGGTTTCATAGCTATGAATGGGTACGCCTCCAATGCTGTTACCACTTCTCTTTGTGCATCCATAATATGGAGGCCAGTTGTAGCCCTGAACACCATAAATCTTGTACTTTTGTCAGGAGTCAGGCAGACAGAGTACACAAATGCATTTCTTACATAAGGGACTTATGATTTCAACTATTCCTTTTTTTTTTTTATCGTCAACAGTGGGTTATCAGAGTTTTTTTGTCAAATCAGAGAGCTATGAGGTAAGATGTTGGTACAGTCAGCTCACCTATGTCCAGTATTCGGTCTCCAGGTCTGTTCCACCTCCATCCCTCCAGCTGCTGGTGCTCCATATACTGCAGTCGACGGTCATGAAACACCACACGCACAATGCTCTGTGAACAGGCAGGATCAGATATTTAGCCCAAATACATGGACAGCTGAAGCGGGGCAGCTCACACACAACCCAACAGCTTAACTATCGGGCAAAGTGCAAAAAGGCTCCCCTCATTTATTCATTTAGACATACTGAGGCAGTTTCATTAGGCCAGGGTAAGAATGTAAATATTTCATCTCCATTCCTATCCACCATACATTTGTCATCAAACATCAAAAGAAAATCTGCATATGTTAGAGGGGAAACTGACCCACTGACAATGATGTGATACCTTTGACATGCAGCACAAATAGTGACTTTCTACATAAGAATCAGGGCTCCCACACCCATTTAAAGACCAAATTTAAAGATCCCATTAAATGAAAACTTTGAATTGAAAAGTTGATCGTACCTCTTCATGGATGCATGAGTGGACATAAATGAAAACTGTTCAAATCCATACAAATTCTTTAACTTTCTTTAATTTTAAAGAGTACTTTTTCAAACGTATACTCACACCCAATAATACAATTTGTATATCAGTTACTCACGTTGTGTCACCTTCAATTTGGGAAGAATTGCATGCCTCCATGGTGAACAAAAAAATAGTGAACATTCTTGATGAATAGAAGTCATCGGGGTCTACATTTAACAATAGCAAAACTACATCATGACATCTGTTTACAAATTCTCACAGAACTTGCGCAGTATACGTTTATGCAGTCATTTTTGCAGTAGTTCCAAAACACATGCATTTTCACTTAGACCCTTATATATTATGTATACTTTTTTTTAAAATTAACCTGGACAATAAACAGCGAACACAATTATACACAATAATACACCCCACAGCAGCAACCCAATGACATCATAAGAGATTTTATAGAATCTGCTGAAGATGAAAATAAAGAAATTATTTTGGGAAAAAATTAGACATAAAATAAATAAATGAAAAAATACAAATTGGATTTAATAAGAAGTGAATATGAAGTTAAGTTATGTTAGACATACAGAGTCTATGACTCAGTGTTATGCACACAAGATCTTTCGATCTTTCGTTATACCCAGTAAGGATTGTAACTAAAACCCTAAAAAAAAATCATACTTCTGCATTAACTGTCTAAGAACAGCCCGCAGCCACTCGGATCATACTGCATGAGTTGTGTGAGAGTTTGTAACAACATTTGTTGATATAATCTTGCTGTTGTTAATTTGTGGACCTCTATGACTTCAGTTCATCAAGAATTTTCTCTGTTTTTTTTTTTTATTCTTTATTCACCTTGAAGGCATGAGAGACACAATATTTTCTTCACAAATTCAACATAACACAGGGGGAGTAAATTATTTACAAATGGGGATGTGAAGGTGAAGTCTTCCTTTAAAAAAATCCTTACAATGAATGAAACTAACCCTGATGATGTCACTAAGAGACCTGAGTTTTGAACAGAAAGCCTGTGTTACAAACTGGGGCTGTGGGGTAAAGGCCATTTAGGAGGCAGTGGGGGTCGGGGCATCCAGCTGAAGTATGGGAAATTTGGTATCCCCTATTTGTGACCCATTCTGAAGACTAAAAGTCAGGACATATCAGCCTCTGCTGCTTTAATTTGAGCCATTATTGTGTTACATCTGGCCCCCAAATTCATGAAAGTGCACTACTAAAACACTGCAGTACGTCTTAAACAGCAAGCATTATAAATCCTGCCAGGACATGACAAACATTTTACATAACCTGTAAAAACATGCACCACTGGGATGTTTATGGAGGGCAGCTCATGCATGACTGAGCACCAGAGCTAAAAAAGCCCTGCACCCAGCACGTCATGTGTTTGCATAGACACAACCTGTCCCATTCCTGTGTCTCCAGGATGCTACTGCTAACAGTCTACAGTCTCGAGCACCTGACGTGCCTGACGACAGAGACATGTCAAGTGGACACTCTCACACAGAAATTAAATAAAATGACCACTCCTTACTTTAAGTGAGAGTGCAGACAAACGTCTCAATAAATGGAGTCACATTTCACTCGCATGGGAAATTTAGTCAGTAACACTTTTACATGTCACAAAAACCGAAACAAAAATGTAAAAACAATCAAAGTTTTAATAAGAAAACCACAGCATCTCTAATATACCACTTTTTCTTCAATTATCCCTTAAACATCTGTATCGACATCACTTTTATTATGATGCATTCAGACATTTTTCACAAATACTTAAACCTCTGAAACCTGGAAAAAAAATTTGGTTTGATTTCTTTTGAAAACATGAGGGAAAATGTTAGAAGCAACTTTGTAAGAATATCCTGCAAAAAATTGTTATTATTAAAAAAAAAAAATGGGAACACTGTCTGGAAACCATATTTTTATTTCTTATAGTTATATATTTATAATCATGTTACAGAATAATATCTATGCATACACATATATTTCTATTCTTTTTATTTTTTAGCAATTTCTTACAGTTATTTTCTTGGTTTTAATTTTTTAATTTTCTTTTCTTGATGCTTAATTTTACATAATATTTGTGTAATTTCTTGCTCATGTTTGGGCCATTTCATATTAAGCTTATCATTGCCTTCCTTCCATGATTAAAGGATGCCAATTTGCTCAGATTTCATAGGGTTAAAGAAACACAGTATTTTCATAAATAATATACAAAAAAAGATGCCCAGATTCCCTTTTTGGGAAAGCAAAGAAAAATCACAATCATGTTGATAAAAGCAGACTCCTATTTCAAGAGGAATCATAGAGTGCGTGTGTAAAAAAATGTAAAGGTAAGATGAGTTGTGTGTTTCTTTGTTTGTTTTTTTGTGCTTTCTAGGAAAGAGGAAAGGTAAGTTTGGGTGATAGTACCAAGCTCTCCAAGGTCGACACCCCACCCCTGAAGTGGAAGGGAGGGTCGAGGGACCTGTGACAAACCAGGAAATGGATACATCAAAACAGATAGAAGAAGAAAGATTAAGAAGAGGTCATGTGAAAGTCAAAAACACAAACACCTTACACCTACCTTTACATATTTGCTGCTTATATCTGTATACTCCACTAGTTTTCTGTTAAGCATACGGATTTCGTAGGACTGACCTATACATTTTAAAACATTAAAAAAAAAAAACCTGATTAAAATTGAAAAATGGGAAATCAGTCAATCAGAAAAGAGTGGAAATAGAAATTCAATCAAATTAGAAACCTTTGTAGGCAGATATCAAGGCCAGAAACTGGGAAACTTTTACATCCCCACCCTGATCAATTAAGTTTTACATTACAAGAAAAGATCATTAAAATAGCCAGAGAGGGACACTAGAAAAAGCTTTTTCAGCGTATTAATAAACTACGCTCTGATGGCAATTACCCTCAATATATGTCATCTTTACATGGCAATGTAATTGTTCTATGCTACAGCAAGCTCACTTTTATTGTGTTTTTACTTCAACTAAATTACTGAACAGCAGATAAGCTGGGCAATCTTGTACATAAATAAAGGTAAATACAGCAAACATTTTTTTAAAAATGTCACTTTTCCAAAAGAGACAGACACAATCAGAAGGTTACACTTTTGGAGAATTATATGAAGTAGAAGGAAAAGTACAAATGGGAAAGAAGAAAAGACAAAAAGAAACGACAAGAGTGTGAATCAGATTAGGAGATGAAAGTCAGACACATTAAAACACACACAGGAGCTCATGTTGCACACATGATTCATGACTTTTAAATCTTATTACAATGATTCCAGGAAGTTGTTCACAGTTGTTTGTGGGTTCCTGTTTACAGTATTTCGCACTCTTATAGTCCTGGACAGACAGCTTGGTCTATATGTGCGTATTAAGATCTATGGAGGCAAAGAAAAGCCAAAATAATTATCAGCAATAGGGATGATAACAATTAATAAATGAACTATTAATCGGTCAAGATTTTAATCGAAGATGTGAAATGTAATTGATTAATCCATAGGCTTTGAAATGCTGTTACAATATATGCAATATGTTGCTGTGAGCTTTGATTGAGGACAAAAATGCATTTGGTATTGTTTGAAATAAGCAAAGTTTTTATGTTTTTTCAAATAACAACTAATCGATCGTTAATTTTAGTGAGTAATCGATAAAGGAAAGTGCTTGCAATTTGCAACCCCAATAAGCAACTGCATGACATAATTGTGAAAATTTAACACCTACTGAACACCTCATGTTGAAACTGAATTACCACTGAATTTATAGCATTAATAAATTTTATTTGAAACCCATCTTCCTGCATTTTAGGGCTGTCCCAAATATCATTTTCTGGGCTTAAAAGCTTCAGCAATGTTTAACAGCGAACACAGTGCCATCACCTTGAGCTTCACGGCTTTACTGTCAGGTGGGGAAAGACCTTGCGTCAAGTGAGAGAGAGACACCCTGCGCCATGGAGATTCAGTGTTACATGAGAGATCCCAGTGCGCCTCGAATTGCTTAACAGCTTTGTGACACTAGTTTTCAAAGCCTGAAAAAACTCCAACAGTGATCAGTACAGCGATCTGTGTCCAGTGTTCTAAATTCGTCTGTTAAATGCCGTTGTATGTCTGCAATTATAAGTGTTGATGCTGCTTTCTTTCTTTCATCAAATATCAATCCAATATCATCACTTTATTGGCTTTGTATTTGGTTATATGTATGCACTAAACAGTGAATAAAACTTTGAAAAGGCTATGATCATGTGACCAATGCACTGACGGGAGTAAACAAGGAAGCAGGCCCAAGCAGTCTTGCAAGGAGGCAAATTAGAGTGGAGAGGAGTTCACAAAAATCTAAACTCTCATGTTCAGAATTGTTAAGGTGTGTCCTCACAATGTTTGTTTTACTAAACCTAACCTCTGTAACATAACATTTATGACATAACTTTACATTGAGGATATAACATCATTCATGGGGCACTTATTCGTAGGATATCCTAAGATGATGATCATATGTGTGTGCATTTCTATAGGAGATCATACGAACCGTTCTATAAGGATATGCTAAGTTTGTAATGCATCATGAACAAAATGATTAATTGAGAAAATAACCAAATGATTATTTAGCGATATGACAATCATCATGAATACAATTATTATGGCCTTTCTTTGCTTTCATAGAACTAGATAATCTAGACTTGGAGTTCTAATGTCATCAAATCATAAAATTGAGATCTGCAAGAGCATTATAGCAAATGGAATCTATATAGCGAACTGCAATTGGTTTTACTGATTGTTCTGTTGTAGAATAAAGCTCGTCTGGTAATAAAACAGCTCCAGACTCTGCACACAAGCCTATTCCATCTGCTTAATGGCCTTGAGAAGCAGGTGTGTCTATTGATAGCAGGGTCCAAAATAGTAAGTCAAGTAAAGATGGTTTAATTTACCAAGATTCAGCCTGAGCCTGAGTTATGGTGGATTTGAAATCCCTCATCAGCATTAATCTCACCCTGCTGCAGCTGCTGGGATTACATGTAACAAAATGAGCTCCAGTCTATATAGTGGACAACATGGACATGGACATTCAACAAGCAGGACAGGTAGCTACCTTGGTTGAGATAGGTGAGACTCTCCTCCTGCTGTTTGACAGCCGGCGAGGTGGCTGCACACAGAATGTACTGGAATGGGCTCCTCTTGGCACCAATCTCTGCCATAAGCCTCGCTTCTTCATTTTTCAAGAAAGGTGCCAAGGCTTCTCTGAAAAAGAGCAAAAGTAAAGAAGAGGGGCTGAGTATGAGGGGGGGTCCTTTCCCTTTTTTATCTAATCATTTAATCAGGGGAACAAAGGTGCAAACGGTTGATGTTACAAAATAAAAAGTTTGTCATCCAGCTCCAGTTTTAGTGTACTAGTTTGAAAAAAAGGCTTGATTTCTTTCAAAAATAAAGAAAATTTAAAAAATAAAAATAAGAGGGGAAGACGGTAATGAGCAATTTTGGGGGAAAAAATACCCACAAATGATCAAGAAATTAGTAAAAAGTACAAGAAAATTACCTAAAAATTAAATCATAATCACTCTATTAAAATAATCTATTAATTGTGATCATTTTAAATATGGTTTTCTGTCCATTTTTCCCCTAGCTGTTCTAAAATCTACTATTTTTTTTCTTTTTTTTTCAATTTTTGGGACATATCTTGCCAAGTTGCTCATTCAATTTTCCCCATGTTTAAAAAAATTAAATCAATTTGCTCCAGGGTAAAATGTTTAAATCTTTGTAAAAGGCATCTTTTTGCAGCAAAGGAAAAATTATGGCAATCCAGGTTTCACATGTCAAAACTTAAATGTGCTACTAGATAATGTAGTACTGCAAATGTGCACATTTCAGAAACACATTTAAGTCATATGAGCACTTCTCTCCATATATTCTTGTGCAAGTAAACATCACTGCTTTGCACTGACCCTTCCACTTAACCTGCTGTAGAAAGAACTTTTCCCAGTTGCAAGAGCCTGAAATCCACAAGTTTGTAAAGCTTCTGAGCATGGCTTGTGCTTTACCTAATGTAACTAGCAGAGTGCTGGTGGTAGGACTCAGGCTGGGAATGGCAGAACAGCATGTTATCCAGTGTGGTGTCTTCTTGTATCCCAGGAGCACAGGGGACAGGACGTGGAGACAGCCGGAGCTAGCTTTGCACCCGCAGGCTTCCTCAGGTTTCAGCTCAGAGAGGTTTGGAGCCAGACCTCACTGCCAGCCTCTTATATTGTCCCAGTGATGTCATCAGGACTCCCACTCTTTCACTGTACCTTGTATGACCTCTGAGAGGCGGAGCGTGCTGACACACCTCCCACTACTAATGTTTAGCTGGGTTGATGCATTAATAGCAGCTTCACCTGACCAGCTGTTGACACTGCCAATACGCCCTAAAGTGAGACTTTAAACTCACTTAGGCTAATGATGTTTGGAGGAGCTTTTTGGAAAACAAACAGGAGAAAAGCCTGGGGTTTTGGGCCGCAAAGAAGAGCACGTTATGAATGGGAGTAAACATGATTATCTTACATGTGTTTGTGAGGTCTCAGAACAGCCATGGAAGAGTATTATTTTAGCTGTGGTATGTCAAATCCTAAAAATATTTGGTAAAATCATGACTTAATATCAAAATGCATGTTCGATATTAAAAACTCTTCAGAACTCAAGCAAATTGGCTTGATTTCTTTCAAAAAACATGAGAAGAAATTACCCAAAAATTAGCAAGAAAAAAAGTAAAAGAAACCTTTAACCGGTTGTCAAACCTGAAAATTAGAAAGAAAAAAAAGGGGGGGGGGGGAAAACACGACCTGGGAAAAGTGCTTTTAAATTCTAATAATTCCGTAAAATAATTTAAAATATGTAATTATAATAATTCTAACATAGTTTTCCCCTAGCATTTCCCTTTTTTCCCCTCGCCATTTTCCCTATCTTTTTCAAAATAATTTTCGGAATCTACTGAACCTGTAAAAGTGGCCTAAATCTATATAGAAAAACTGACATAATTTTAAATAAGTTATTATGATCATATAAATCATACAATTTTTTTTCTATAGCTTTTTTCCTTTTTTCCCTAGCATTTTTCTAATAAATATTTTGAATCCACTAGTTTCTTGCAATCTGTGGAATATTTCTTACCAACTTGCTCACTACTTTTCTTCCCATGTTTTCAAAAGAAATTGCACCAATTTTCTCATGGTTCAAAGGTTTTCTGTACTTGGGAAATGCATCTGAAAGCAGCACAAGAAAATTCCAGGTTTCAACATGCGCTAACAAACTAATTGAGGAGTTGAACAGTTTGGGTACAAACCCCTGCAGCTGCTGTCCCGGTCTCTTCAGAGCTCCTCAAAAGGGCCAGAGATTAGCAGCAGGTCATCAGAGAGTCTGCTCAGGTTAATGTTTATACAGAGCAGCTAAGCACACCTCAGCGCTTCGACGCATGTAGCTGTAAATGGATGGACAACTGGGCAATAGTGATGCCAGAGCCCCCGCTGGAAGTCACAGAACAAGGTTCAACCTGCAATACAAGGGGAAGAAAACAGAAAAGATACAAAAGCTTTGAATGACTCTTTAAAGGGGAACAGCATTTAAATGAAGAATTCCAAAGTGTTATTTCCATGCTCTAGTAAAATCCAGCCAGTATCTGTCAATCTGAGCTACTTTCTTGAAGCCAGAAACCAGAGAAGTAGGTCTCAAACTTGTGATGTCATTGGGTGTAAACTCTGCTCCATAAACAATGAATGGGAGATTTTTTTTATACCTAAATGAGCTTTAGTCTACTGTAGTGTTCTCAGTTCTGAAACATAAAATGTCCCCGTATAGACCTAATCATAACATCCATTTACATTAACTTCTGGGTGGAAAACCACCCTGTCACGTAGATATAATCAAACAGTGCTGAGAAAACTCTGTCTTAATTGATTTGTTTTAAGCAACCTAAAAAATCAGTCGTTTAAGTATGCACTTAGAGCATTTTCACCACTTTACCTTGCCATATGACAGCCCTTAACAAAGGGGATTTGAGGCAGATACGTCAAAAACACCAGATTTGATTTATTGAAGACATTACCAAAGCAAGACAGTTCATAAAAAAAATCACAACAGAAACGTCATGTAGGTCCGACCACCATGTTTATCTCTGGATCTTTATTTTACAGTTATGGCTGAAAATGACAACAGAAATACACAAATGCAAGTGACTTTTGTTGTTGGTGCAACATCACAGTGATTCTGTCTATCCTCAGATCATTCTCCTGGGTGCTTATTTAAAACATCATTCACCATTCTTTGTCCAGCAGCTCCAGACTTTATACCCTATGACATCACAAATTTGACTTCTAGCACTTTAGTTTTAGATTTGGGAAAGACTTTTAAGGTTTACTAATATTTTTTCTAACTGTCTTCCATAGGGATGTCAGTTAATTTCGCTTTTGATAGCCCAACACCCATAAACTCACCAGTCAATTTTTAAGAAAAAATGAAAGTGAATACAAGAGTTTTTTTTAACGCGTATTCCGGTGCACCACTGACTCAGTGAGCTTTAGCTCCACATTTCAAAGCACTATCCATGTAGAGGGGGTAAAATTGAAATGTGTTGTGTTGTAAATGTGTTGCCTTTTATTTTCTGTTGGTTTTGCAGACGGACAGCTGACTATCTGGGTTCACATGTGGAAATATTGGGTGCTTTAGAAAACACTCTGTGCCGGAGTGCCGGACAGATTCTGGCACAAAAATGGGTGTAGTTCCCCTTTACATCCTGCACAATATTAAACTATTTGTTAGCAATTCTGGGATGAATAACTAAAAAACATTCAGTGCAAATCAGTTCTTAGTCTGTTTATTTCTAGAGCAAACAATTTCTTTACATTGTTGCAAACCTATCACAGGTGGAAGTTAACAAAAAAGAAACCCTTCTGTACAGTTTATCATGAGAGACCAAAATAAAATAAATCAAATAAAATATATAAATACAGGTATACATGACCGATTGAGACAAAAGAAAGACAGTGTACTGTAGAACATGCATAGTGAACAGTTTGCAAGGAATACCATGTAGTCTGTTTCTAGGACCAGTAGTGTGGTAACATATGCTAGCGGCCGGTAGTGTGCTGACTGGTGAAATTTCCGACTTATTGTGGATTTGTTTTTAATTGGCTTTAAAATAATACAAGGCTGTTAAACAGTCTGAGACTGTTGGGGGGGATTCAGGAGAAAGAAAAGTCAGGCAGAGTGCAGACAGGCATATTACAGAGTGTACAGGGCTGCATGTTGCTGATATCAGTTTCAGTACCAATACTTAAAAAGCTAATTATAACACATATTAAGTCTGTACATTCATTTACTTAAATAACCACAACTCTCAGTGGATTCCCTGAATGAAAACACCACTCAACTAAAAACAGTGAGTCCAAAATTGTCCATCCAAGGACTCAGGCTGTCCCCAGGTGATAAAAGGAATACTAATAGTATGATTCATTTGCTAGACGTTAGCAAATGAGATGACGGAATTTAAAAGGCATGAGACTGACCCCTTTCCTACAGTAGATTAACTGTACCATGATCATCCAAATCATATCCAACAGTAACAAATCTGATCAGATGGGGGAAACCTTTTCCCAATCAGGGATCCATGGCTGGACACAGATCTCTGGGGCTAAACTACTGGAACCCATCAACTTAAAGAGAGATCTCATTGCAAGATCCAACGTTTTAAAGCTTGTTGGTACCTCAAATTTAACACTGAAAAGAAAAAACAAAATCACAGCCGTGCTCTGAGGTACAAATTCTCCGTATCCCGCCTGAATAGTTCTACCTGCCTAAAGAGTAACTAAACCCCAAAACCACTTTTTCAATTGAAAACCAATATATATGGTTATCTAGAAATGCTGTTGATGGATTCAGGTCCAACTCTTTGAACTTGAGTGTGAAGTATTAAAATTCTACATATTGTGTTATCAATGTGCATAGTGACTGCCCTCTAAAGGTTGAAACCTGGCTACTGCAGCTGAATTTGGTCATTGGCTGATCCTGGTAGCCGCTGCCTCCTCACCGACCAACTACTTTGTGTGTGTGGGGGTAAGGGAGGTGCTGTGGATCAAGAGGCGGCACGGTTTTTTGACTGTGTGTGTCTTAGCACCCCTCTCAGCCCTGCCTAATTTTTGAGACTTTTTTCACATTCCCGGGAAGAGGCATTCAAGTCAAAAGTAAGGGGGTTTAGTTACTCTTAAAATCTATCAAACACATGGTTTGGGTCAACAGTTGTACCTTTTACATATGAGTGTGACTAATGTGACTACCTCCTATGCAGAAACATTAAATCAGAGTTGAGTAATCTGATGATGTCACAAGTGCACTTTAACAGCCAAAAACCCTGGGCCCTTCAAAACAGCAAGTTGGCATGTGCTGTAGGTTACATGCAAGCTATTTTTGCTAACGTGCAAAAAAGTGATCAACCTGTTCACTTTTCCTTTTTTTTTTTTTGTTCATTGACATTATGTAAAACCTTGCGAAGCAGTGGTCAAAAAGTGTATGTACAAAATACCTTAATTTGTGGATTTATTGCAGAAGCTGTAGTTACGTGAAGGGGAACTAAAGGAGGAAACAACTAATACTGTTTGCATCGTCACAGGTCGAGAACACTGCCAGGGGTCCGTTTTCCTGCAGATTCACTTTTTTCTTTTTTTTTGTTTTGCAGAGCCAAGAGTTACAGTGCTGTACATCCCATTCAGTCCCAACCGATTAACATTAGTGTGTAAAGTGAATAAGGCCTGGTAATGTCTTTTTGACTGTCTCGGATCGCTTGTCTCTCTCCCAACTCCACGCAGGGAAAACATCCGCAGTATTTACAATGGACTTCCTCTTCAAACACAGTCACTGGACTGAGCAGCAACCTTGGAGATTAACAGGTAAGATGCCACAGACTGGCAACCATCAGGCAACCATTTCTGAAGGTATGTTGAACAAAATGCAGTTTTCAAACTTGATGCAGAAAGTTCGGTGAGAAATGCAGGCAACAAAATTTTACTTTCCACGCATTTCTTTCTTCTGCTGATTGTGAATTTAAGACAAATTTTAATTGTGCAGTTTAACAGCAATTTCATTTACCGTACCTCAAAAGCAATATCTGCACAAAATTTAAAGGATTGTCAATTATGTTGCTAAATCTTTTGGCAATTTGTTACTTAACTTGAGCGTTAAGTTTCTGTGAAAGGGAGATTCAATTGATTAAGCCACTCTTAATTACAAATTAAAAAAAAAAAGACCACAATCGATGCTCAGGCTTCTATGAACCGCGATCATGATCAATAAAACATGAACTAAAAATCGTCATACAGTACTTTCTTTTTTTCTGTCACATTTGTATCTTTTTTCTTATAATATTTGGTTTCTATGCTCCCCAAACCATAATCCATCCCAAAATCTAAGTTACCATCACTGGGCCAGCCAAATGACATTTCATCCCAAACTGTAGTCGATCTGACAGAAATTTCTCCACTCTGATCATGAATACTTCACGGCATCATGTATGAACTATTTCATCTATCAAATCTGAGGGCTTAAGGAGAAAGAAGGCGGTTTGGAGGTTGTGGGAGCCGAGGACGAACAGAAAGTGCATTTCCTAGATCCAAAAACTCCAAATGTGTCGATTTCCTCCCCACCAGTTTAAACCCAATCCACAGTTACATTCAAAAGTTTCTAAAGCAGGAGGTGGGGAGGATGAACTGAATGACAAAGAGGTTGCTGACAGGATCTCCTCGAAACTGCAGAAAAGCGCAGTGAAACTCAAGTTGAGATGAGAAAGAGGAGGGGAGGCTGAAAGAAGCATGGCGCCCATTCACAGGGTTTCCAAATGAAACCTCCCTCCATTAACTGTGAGAGGAGACGTCTGAGGAGCTGCTGCTATTGCTGTTGGTCGTCTGGGCCCGCTTGATGTACAGGTTCAGTAACTTCATCTGCAAACAAACAATGACAAGACAAATTGATCTTTTTTCTTGGCACTGTGAAATTATGTATTTGGAGGATTATCACATCTGACATGCTTTTTAGGTCTTAATAAAGTTCTGAAGAAGCTATACTTTTCAATCATGCTGTTTGAAACTGAATGAAAAAAAGGCAAAAACGTAGGTCAGTGGCTCCAAGTTTGGTATAGTATCATGCCATTATTCCAATGGCCCATTATTCCAAATCCCCAACAGTCGTAAAAATGCTTTAAAGGCATAAAAATTCAATTGATACTGGTATCCTTGTTTTGGTATGTTTTTGCAATGACTTGATGCATGCTCATGATAAAGTGTGGCAGAATTTAATAAATTGTATGTTCAATTAGTATGTATTAGTATGTATGTTCAACTCAGTTGGAAATTCCGACATCATTATGAATCTACCGACTACTTTCTGTTTGGACCTCACAAGGTACACGGTGACGAGAGGAGAGAGCTGTTTTGTTTGTACTTCGATTACATCTGAGAGAACAACTTGAGAATGTGACGGTACTTCCTCAGCCACGCTCAATTGATAACCAGCTGTCCAAGGGATCAGAGGGGAGGGTCCTTTCATTCAGGTGAACCTGACCCTCAGACCTCAACCCTTACATAACCCAAGGACACATGTCGGAGTGAAAGTGGGGCAGATATGACCCCGTGCTTTATAATTGGACAGCCGGTCTAAACCTGCTGAGAAATAACAACATGGGAAGACGATAAGGTACTGCGTCTGTTCAAGAGATGTCGGTAAAACTGTGTGTGTGTGTGTGTGTGTGTGTGTGTGTGTGTGTGTGTGTGTGTGTACATGCAAAACATTGCTGCAGTCATTACCTTGCTGCCCGTGAGCTGTGCCAGGTGGGGTTTGAGATCCTCACCAATCACAGAGTAGATAGCCACCAAACAGAACACGCTGGCCTTGCGAACGCTGCTCTCTGTGTTGTCATAGCCCTGTGGAGAAATGAGGCGGCACCAGGCACCACGCGCGCACACACATACACACATACGAGGGGTCAGCAGGAACGTGGGAGGAGTCACACAGGGTGCAGAGTACTCGCAAACATTTCCAGGGACAAATAAGGCAAATAGTTCCCAGTGTCCAAATATGAACATTGACCAAATATGCCTTTTTGGAGTTTCTGCTCTGCAGTCTCCCCAGAAATCTCTTGCTTTTGTGTTATTTAATTCATACAAATTAGAAAAAAAAACATTTAATTCCTTTTTCAAAAAAAGAGTGTAGTTGTTTAGCATTTTTGTAAATTTTATCAAATTTTGTGGAGTCCAGTCAAAAAAAAAACAAAATAAACCTTTTTTGAGTGACTAATAGAATTCATAAAAATGAGTAAATACAACAAACCAGAGGTATACTTCCTTAAAAACTTGCTCTTATTGTCTATAGTATGGGTCTTATGGAGTATGCAAAAGAACTAATATGAATGCAGCTCCATATATGTGGAGTTTTCTGCAGAAAGACTTAAAGCTGCTCATCGGTTGCTCGACGCCCTTTTGGTCTTTTAATTGTCTTGTTTTTCTGATTTCTTTCTAGCGTATATTCACGTACTTTTGAGTCCTTCCTTGTGATAAGTTTTTGGTGTTCTTTTTGTGTTTTATATTGTTACTTTGGAGTTGTATATTTAGATTTTGTATTTTTGTTCCATGTTGTCTGTCTGTAACTTCTGTTGCTGCCTGTCTTGGCCAGAACACTCTTGAAAAAAGAGATGTTTAATCTCGAGAGGTTTTTCTGGTTAAATAAATCAATATATATGAATTGTTCTAAGATGTTAGCTGAGACGCAGACCTGTAGGAGTCCTGGGATGATGTCAGGCAGCAGCTGCAGTAACGAATCCTTGGTGATGCGTTCAATGACTTTGGTTTGCATCTTGATGGCAGCCAGGTTGATGGGGTAGTCGGCCGTCTGCACGATAGGACACAGCACCTTGATGCACTGCTCCGGGTGGATGGAGCCGGCCAGGGTGGACGCCGCCTCCTCGGCTGCACGCACTACCTAAAGGCACACCGACAAATATAACACATTATTGTTTATGACATAATGTGGGAAAAACATGGAACATGAAATATTTTGTCCATCCATAATTAAAGACAAAAACACAACCACTTAACCCTTTGAAACCTGAAGCCACTTTTTTTTCCTCGCTGTCAGACACCTTTCACAAGTATTTAAATCTCTGAACCCAGGGCAAATTGATGCAATTTTTTTTTTTTAGAATTATTATAATTTCTGAGCACTTTTTTAGCATTCTTTTTTTGTTTTGTTTTGTCATTTTCTTCTTTTTTTTCTTTCTTTCCTTTTTTTTAACTAATTCTCAGTGGGGTTTTTTTGCACTTTCTTACAAATAACTTGAACATTTTTGGATCATTTCACTTTCCTTGCTCATTGTCTTCCTCAAATGCTTTTGAAAGAAATAAAGCCAATTTTCTCAGATATCAAAGGGTAAAGACCACTTACATGAACACCCTAAATGTTTATTTAGAAGTTCACAAGAACAAGTTTGCATTCTGGATGCTGTATTTTTGATGGATTGGTTCAATTTGTTAAACGCTGATTCTTGATCCCAGACTGTGGATTAATATTGATCTTGTGGTTTCATCAAAGGCTGGTCACACTGGTTATTTTGTGTATTCTATGTTCAATTTCTTATCAACATTTGATCTTTGTTTACACACTCTGTGTACCCGCTGACTGCCCTCACAAAAAGTTTACCCTGAGTAACCCCAAAGCTTTCTCCTGTCTGTTACATAGTTAAGGGTCAAAGGCAGAGGTTATTATTATTGAACTATATTAATAACCAAATTGACTTCAGGATAAGGGTACTGCAGAGTTCTTTAAAAACAACTGTTAATAACCTTTTTTGGTTGTCTTAGCCTTGCCATATGTTGGTATGTGCACACATTTAACACAGTTTGAACGTTCTACCATGGTTTTAGTAGAAACATACATTATTGGTTGTTTTTGAATTTATTAAGGACAATTCAGTTTTATCTCTCATTACAATCAAAATGCATGAAATCCAGTAGAACTACATTTTCGTTAAAGTAGAGTTTGTGAACGTAGAACATAGACAGGCTGTGATCCATTCTTTTTAAAGCTGGACAAAAATATATAATTTTAATATTAACAATGGATCAAATGTATTATATGAAAGGGGTCACCTGTAGTGATAAACCAATAGAGAATGATCCATAACAGATACAATATTTCCATCAGGAGTTGGTGAAGACCAATACACATCTACTGTGAAGGTTGGATTTTATATTTTTGGAGCTGGACTGTTCATGAGTAAGGCTTCTGGAATATATATACCATTCAGTTATTAATTGCACCATACTCTCGGAGCACAGAGTGTACTCTGGGCACAGACGAAGCAGCAGAATGTCAGGCATTTAGGTTGACAAAAATACATTTTTTTCTCTTTATCTGCTGGATGTATAAATAGACTTAGAACTTATGTATGGTGGTAGCTGATGACAGGGGGGTCAGGGAGGGGGGGTGTTGTGTCAGCAAACTTCCATTTTTTTTTCCTTGTCTGTGTTTATCTTTCTGCGTCCCCTCTCTAAATTTGTTTTTGCGGGTCCATGAATACGGCGCAGGTGGATTGTCATGAGTTCCTTTTTCTTTAGAAGCAGTTTGAGTCACAGGAGGATAGCTGCTCGTCGATCCGATCAGAGCTGATCAGATCGAGAGCAGCAGCTACTGTAGAGGTAAGTGAAAGTAATCTTTTAGTCCCAGTGGTAAAAATAGTTAAGTTTCACTTTAGTTAAGTTTAACTTTCACTGCCCCTGGTTTCCTGCTGCTCAGTCTGTGCCCAGAGTACCCTCTGCGTTGCTGATGCAATGAATGCCCGAAGGGTATATATACTTAAATAGCGCACCTAATTAATGGTCCAGCTTTAAAAGTATAAAATCAATATGTGGCTGCAGACATTTTATTTGTGGGAAATCCTGACATGATATATGTATGTCAGTCTTATGTTTTCAGGTTGTTCTTCTGCCCCCGTGTGAAATACAAAACAAACAATTAATGCAATTTTATGTATCGTCCAGTGTACCTCCTTGTGAGAGTCTTTGTGAGCCTCCAGGGTCTTCATGATGGTTAGCTCAGCGTAGTTTTTGAAACGGGCTGGCTGGTTCCTTAAAATTTCTTTCAGCACACGCAGGGCCAGGGCTCGGATGGTGTGCTATAGGGGGACATAAAAATTCATTTAAGGCAGAAATGTCATTGCTAGACATTCACACTTGCCTACATTCACTGAATTTCTTGAGATAAACAGAAGTGTGACTCCAGCTGGTGCCTTTAAACTCAGCAGAAATCGGTCCTTTACACACAAACATTCACACAATTGTATTGTACGATATTTAGGGAAGCTCAAAGCCATCAAATTAAATTAATCTAATCTAACAAATAACATACATCTTTATCACCCAGTGTCTCCAGCAGCAGGAGGAGGATGGTTTTAAAGTGCTCATCCCACACAGCCAGGCTGTCTTCTCGTGTGATCTTCAGCAGATCCACCAGGGCGCCTTTACGCTCCTCAGAACGCTCGTTGTGATTGGACAGTTCCTTGAGCAGGTCGGCTACCAGGTCTGAGTGGTCCTGACCGACTGCTCACCAAGAGAAGTGGACAGTAAGAAGTTATACATCAGAAATACAGTGATTGAAGCTACTGCTAAAAAATACCCAACCTACAACATTTAAACTACAGTCAGCCTTTAATTTATCAAGACTAAAATAATCTCAACCAATGCTGTGGGAAAATTATAAAGTAGTTAGTATATTCTAAGTAATATTGTGTGTGTGTGTGTATATATAGGAGATGATCGTAGATCATCTCCTATAATATATTATATATATATATATATATAAAACAAAATTGTTACATTCATATTGTTAAGTGTGAAAAATGTGCCACGGAAACCCATTCAAACTACAATCTTTGACAGTGGCATCATGACAAAAACCTGGTATTTTAAATGAATGAATATTTTATATTCCTGATTAGAACTGATGTTAGTTATAAAACAAACTCAATGAAAGCGGAAAATCATATTAATGTATATTTTTTTTATAGCTTGATTTTGAAAAGCGCATTTTATGAGCAGAGTAATAGTAGTTTAATATCAAAGTGGGCCCTAAGGGCTGATTTAGTTAAAGCCATGTATTGTGTTGTGCAGCTGCAGGTGTCAACATATGCAATGGTTTAGAATATATAATTCGTTAAGTCATAAGCTGGATCTCTAAAGCAGTATTAGACACCCTAACAAAACCACCCAAACATTCAGTTCATTAGAGAAAGCTGCAACCACTAGTACAAGCATCAAGCTGCTAGCTATAGCAGGACAGGTTGGTGAACACACAGGTATTAGGTGGAGTTAAGAGAAAACCATAATTAGGTGGTGATGGGAATTGAAAGGGCTGATTGGTTAATGCAAACACACACAAAGGGTGAGTGGAGTGAAGTCAGTAAGTCAGTCACAGTCGTCAAGTCTGTCTGTCAGTTTGTCATGTTTACCAGGAGCAAAAACCTTGGGGAGCGTCATCTTGTTTTCACCACTTTCCTGACGTCGGCCTGGAGAGGAGGGGGAGGTGAAGGAGGGATGGAGGTGTAGGTGGAGAGGTGAGAGGCAGAGGAGGGGAGGGGACAGGAGGATGCAGAGCAGAGGATGTGATGACGACAACAAGTGACACACAGACTGCAGATCCTCTGCTGCAACAGGAGCCAGACTCACACACCTGGGTTTGTGTAAAACAGGGCTCTCTGTGACTCATAGTTTAGCCGACTAACCGAGTGAAAATTCAAAGCTGGCTGCACATAATTCCTACACCCTTGACGGTTGAGGTTATTTATTGTTCCAGGTCTCAACATCACATTACAGCAGAAGCCTTGCAGGTTGTCTTCCTTTATGTTGTCAAAACGACATGACACATTACACGGTGGGAGAATGATGGTCGACAGAGACATGTCAAGACTGCTGCCTTGTGATTCTTTTTCACAAGTGCACTAGGCAGATACAACTCCTTGTTACTCTAAAAATGTTTTCATCTTTTTTTTATCAGAACTATGAAAGGCATAAAACAACATAAAAATTACATTATCATCACACAAAATAAAACAGAAGTACCACGATTATATGCCTCTATAAACCAGACAGGTTGCACTTTCAGTTTACATTATGATGTCACAGTGAAGGTAACCTTTGAATATACAGTGTCATCACTCTATCATTATATCCTATTAAACATGTGTGTGAAAATGTGGCTTAATTACTGTATGAACATGAGTTGTGGCCAAAACCATGTTTTATGAGGTCACAGTAATCTTGACCTTTGACCACCAAAATTAAAGTATATTATTATGTAAAAATTGCTATGTTGTTGAGATATCAAGATAACAAAAAGGAGACATAAGGTCACAGTGACTCCAGACTTTGACCTCTTACCAAAATCTAATTCATTCATTATTGAGTCTAAGTGGACGTTTGTGCCAAATTTGAAGAAATTCCCTCAAGGGATTCTCAAGATATGGTGTTCACAAGAATGAAACAGATAAGGTCACAGTGACCTTGAACTTTGACCTATGACCACCAAAATCTAATCAATTCATCATTGAGTCCAAATGGACGTTTGTGCCAAATTTGAAGAAATGCCCTCAAGGCATTCTTGAGATATCGCCTTAATGAGAATGGGGGGGTGTATGTCCAGAGTAACCCGAAAACATAATGCCACCAGCCACAACTATCATTTGGCGCAGAGCCATAAAAATTTAATATTTTCTTCGCTCATGCCTTTAAAATGTCAAAGGTATGACACATTGTGACCGTTGGTAGTAACATATACTGTAGGGCATTGAATAAAAGTATGTTAATAAAAACAAAACACTTCAGTTTCATTTTTAAGCACCTCAGTGTTTCATGCAAAAACTTTTAGAGAATGTAACATTGTAGTGTTGTTTATGAGGGTGCCTCAATACTGTGTATACACATTTTATTTAAGTCTGCTGCAATAATCACTCCCCCAAAACCACCTTTCACTGCTTCATTATAGCATGAACTCACAGTCACGGAACTGCTCCACGTCGTCGTCAAACACCGCCTCCTTCAGGGCACTCTTGTCATACGTGCAGATGGTCTCTCCGTAACCGTAGGGGGCGAACTCGCGGCTCCGTGGCCCGGAGAACGAGCGAGGTGACGGCGTGTTGAGTAGTGAGGTCTTGTTGTCTAAGGCGGTGCGTCCCCCTTCCACCATGTCTAAGCCCAGGCGGGCGTCAGAGCCTGGAGAGGACGCGACGCCCTCTCTTCCTGCCTGTAAGACAGAGGGGGAGGTGGGAGAAAATGAGACAGGATTCTGGAAACCGTTCGTCCTTGGGAACACCTGCAGCGCTCAAATCACTTGATTTGGTGTTACATAACAGGGATTCTGTGCTGAGACTGCTGCCTCTAAGAACCTCCATACAGATGCCCAGTCCAGCCATGCAGCTGTCCACCTCTGAGAGACTTCCCTGCCTCTCTCATACCTGCATCCTGACTCCAAACTGATCATTTAGGTTTGGTGCCTGCAGCTAAGATTGTGAGGCTTAGCAGTCTCTGTTAGACTCATCAAAGTTGCAATCTTATTAACCCTTTTAAAAATTCTTCATTGCCTGTTTTTCCATGTTTTTGAAAGAAATTGAACCAATTTGCTCAGAATTCATAGGCTGAAGACTGGTGAAAGACATCTGAAAGCAACACAAGAAAAGTGATGTTGATCCAGCTAGATTTTTTTTTTTTTTTTTTTTGAGACCTGACCTGCTTTGCAGCACTCCTTCCCCCCCCGTAAGTAACAAATTGTTTCTAACCCTACAAACCGAGTCCAGATAAAGTTCCTCCGAGGACATGACAGAATAGCGTGACTTCAAATGGCATTATCTGTTTGTGCTAGACTGATTTTGAGAAATTCGACTAAGAATGATTTCAGTCAGACTAACATGTTTACACATATTTCAAAAGTCTAGTTTTAGTCTGACTAACAAAATAATTCCACTTTATCTAACATCATGTAAACATACTGGGTAATTTTATCATTGTAAAACATACTTCATTCAAAGACAACAGAATCAAAATAAAACTCACTAAAGCTGTCTTAGTTCATCTAATCATCATTAGCCTCAGTTGTTTTAAATAAAACAAATTTAACCACTTAGATGTTAAGATATGACGGCTCTGTACACTAAATTTACTGTTTATTTTAACCTAAAGATATTTAATTTAATATATTATAAGAGTCTGGTGAGTCTGGCAATGATGAATTCACTGCTTACTGTTTACATGGTGTTTTTTTTTTTTAGCCCTTTGACACTTTTGTGTTTGTACGATGGCCTTCCCCTTTAACTTATCAGCTGTGTTGGTTTTTAGTGGCCCTCTTGTTGTTGCAGCGAGCCATGTGCTTCTGTTCAGTGTCTCTGCCTGATCTGATCTAGAGTGTGTCTATGTCTTCGTTTACATGCTGTGTATTTTTGCTGTCGTTTCTGTTTTATGTCTATGATGACAGACTAGTTTATCCTTTGGCGACTTATAAAGTGACTCCTATCCTTTCCTGTCCTATTCAGGTGAAACAAAAAAGCATCTTTCTCTTTTAACAAAGAGATCTATCACCACAGGGATCCTTTCCATAATGTCGTCAAACAGCATGAACATGTTCCCAGTGGCTACATTGTGGTTCATTACAGTCACTCTGATGACAAGCATAGAAAATTATAGGAATTAGAGAAATAAGTACCAGCACAGGTATGTAAAAATATAAAATAGAAATACAGTTATTGTAAGGAATAAGTACTAGTATGTAAATTTAAAAATAAAAGTATGTATAATATGCAGAGCATGTAAAGTATGTAAAAATATAAATGTAAAAAAAAACAGTAATAGACAATTAGCACCAGGATGTGAATATTCAAATTATAATATGGATAATGTATGTGTATATAATAAATATATAAATAAAGTATAATAAATAAATTAAGGCATTTTAATTTATTGTGTGTCTAAGTGTCTAAGTCTAAGTGCCAGTCTTTTGAGTCAGAATGTCAGACGCTCTGAGGGAGGAGATTCAATACTGGACCAGTTTCAAAAACTACTGTTCCCATTAGTAACTAAGAAACAAAAACAGGGCAAAAATTCAGGTTCCTAGTGGAAACATACCAAACTGTCAATTTTCAAGCAAGAATATTCAGATAAAATGCTGCTTTGAAAGCTCTCTGACTTACAGCGTCATCCCTCTTGCCCTCCTGTCTGATTGGCTCATTCAGGTCCTCCTGGCTGCGGTAGCTAAAGCTCTGGATGGCCTCGGTGACGCCTCGCAGTGAGCTGTAGATCTCCTCTGAGTTCATGTTCTCTGTGTCGTACTCCATCATGCTACCACACACACAAACACAGAGAGAAATACACACAATTTATATATAATGAATATCTGAAAAAGCATGCGTTTTTGCTTACATGCAAAGTGCTTTAGTGTTGTGTTTGTCATTCAAACTGAGCAGTTACTACAAAAGGAAAAGGTCAGATGTGAGTAAATGTTAATGTTATTGTGTATTTTGAATTGAACACACCTTAGAAGCAATGTTAAATTATATTTTTATTTGATTATTGATGATGGAGTAATATGCATTCAGGCAGAAATTGACAGATATGCTCTACTGTCTTTTGAAAATTTGGACAAGAAGAAGGATCAGGGTCTGGCTTCTTTCACGTTACATTGCCTTTGTGTCTCAGGCCGCCTCATTACCTGGGTGAATATGCTCTGCGCAGGACCCTTAGGGAGGGGGCAGCAGGGGTGGAGTGGGGTGGAGGAGGAGGAGGGGCAGGGGGATGCTTTGACAGTCCGTCGACACCCCAGCCCCATAACCGACTGTTGCCGCAGCGCAGCCGGGAGGGCAGGATGGACAGACAGGAGTGAGAGAGCGGGGCAAGGCGGATGGAAATCAAGAGCGAGTGGAGACCACAAGACAAGACAAGACGAGGGAGGAGAAGGACAAACACAAGTGTGTGGGAAGAAAAAGAGAAAAGACAAAAAGAAACTAGTCTGAGCGTTAAGGTTAAATGAAAGTGTTAATTTAAAGAAGAGATTAGGAAAATAGCAGAATCCCACAAAGTCAGCTAAAATTTCATTTGTCCCATCACGGGGAGGGGGGCATTTTTCACATGTTTTAGCCAGAATGATCATAACATGAAGTGTACTTCAAATCCAACTTAGTAATAACCAGGAGATTCAGTAGCTCCTTGATCTGTGTTTATGGGTTTCTGCTGGCAGGTAAACAGACTGTACAGTGCCTCAAGTGAACGAGCTGCTCAGTGAGACCGAAATAAACTATATTTTTGGGAACTCTTATCATCAGTTCGTGGCCAAATGAAGATCTTTTTTCAGACGTGGAGCAATTGACATGTCTAGTAAATCATTTCAGTGAGAAAGGAGTGAGCAGATATGGAGGCCCCAGATACCTAATAGGTGGAGCAACAAGCGCCCGCTGCCAGAAATGAATTGTCCTGTATTTTTTTTTACCCCACGCACTGGAAATCAACAAACGAGAGATTGATACTTGCCTTATTTGAGTTCCCTGATGTATGTAATAAGGCTTGGATGCTATCATGGTATTACAGTTTACCAGGGTATTTAGAAATCCTAAAGGTATGTTTTTCAATACTTATAAATACAGGCACTCCTATTTCTATTCAACTCAATGTATGCAACACAAGATCTAGTGGTGGAGGGAGAAGTTATAGGCTGGCATGGAGGCCAGTCCCTCTTTCAAACTGTGCAGACTGATTTGGATTGATGTTTGAGTGCTGCTTGGGTGGAGACGGATGGTATTTTGTGGTGATGTGTCATTGCATCTAGTTGGTTAAAGGGCTATAATTAGCACGATCACTCAAGTGGTTTTGCATTTCCACCGAAGCTGATCGAGCCAGACCTGATACGTGCCCCTGCCTACTGCTGAGTAATTTGGCCCATGTGCTTGTGACCTTACGCTATACATACAAAAGCCAAATGTTAGCAGGTGTGTTTGCTCCCGCAATGCTGGTATCCTCTCTAAAATCTCACACAGAAGTTGTTGTTTGGGAAATATGCAAAGGAGGCATAAAGAAGGAACTTGGAAGCGGCCCTATTGCACAATCTCGGTGTAAAAAGGACTTAAGATAACATCAAAGCGCCTCACAGCTTTACAGCATCAGCCATTTCAATACTAAATATTTTAGCAATCAGCCAAGTGGGCAAGATGTGTTCTGTAAGGTGAAACTGATCAAAGCAAAAGAATATTTGGCTTCTTAATTCTACTATAAAAAAGTTGGAGGAAGTTCTAACCTCTCTGAGCAGCTCACACAGTTTCATGCTTCAACCAACCCACCTGTTAGGTTGTGTGTTAGTTTGACTACAAGTGAGCGATCAGGACAGCAGCAGATTCCCCTATGGTTAAAACACAGCCATGCATTGTGACAGGAAGTGTGTCATACACAGTAGTTTACCTTGGGGACAGTCCTCCGTGGGAACAGTTTGTTGGAGAGGTGAGGGGGCTGGTTCTGCTGGGGGTGTGGCGCGTCGGCGTCCGGCCGATGGTGTTGCTTGGAGACCCCTGGAAGATGAAGAAATGATGATGAAATCTAAATGTGGGAACCCCACTGTCTGATGGTTCTACTGATCTACCAACACCCAGCATGATGTTTACTACTGTATGGTCACCATCTGAGGATTGGTGCACACTTTTTCATCCAAATTAGGCTTTTGTGTAGATGCAGTCAAATACTACAGTTTGACTTACAACACTGCTGCTGGTATTGCTGGAATTCTTCAGGTGGTTGTGCAGCAGTTTGGTGGCTCCGTCCTGGAAGGTTTTGGGAAGAGCTCCCAGCAGCATGGTGAACTCTGGGGTGTTGAGCTCAAACAAAGCAATCAGCACCACCTGGGCCGCCTGGAGGCAGTGCAGGACAACAGGTCAGCATGGGGGATACAACAGCTCAGATGGTTTCCATGGTTCCACAAATACCTTGATCATGTGTTTCTTACAGCAATTTCTCCAAAGTGAGTCAGAGGAGCTGCACAGATTATATAGGTTATGACTGATTTATGAGCTGAGCAACCTGAGCAAATTAACTTGAATTTTACAAGAACATGGGAAGAAGGCAATGAGCAACAAAAGAAAAAATGACCCCAAAATTTGCAAGAAATCAGTAAAAGATGCAAAAAAATTACCTGAAAAATACCAAATAAATAAATAGATGAAACAAATCAAAACAAAAAAGAAAAAGAAAATAAAAAAAATCCACACGAAACATAAAAAGGAAATGGCCTGTAAAGGTTAATTAAAATGTATAATCATTTTGTGATATAATTTTAAATATGTTATTCTGATAATTATGAACAGTTTTCCCTAGCTTTTTCCTTTTTTTCCCTTGATTTTAGAAATAACTTTCTAAATCTACTTATTCCTTGCAATTTGTGGACCATTTCTCATTAGTTGCTCACTGCCTGTTTCCTAATGTATTTGACAGAAATTGCAACAATTTGCTCAGGGTTCAAAGGTTCAAATATCTGTGAAAGGCTCATGAAAGTAGCAAAAGGAAAGTGATGTCACTTGAGGTTTTAAAGGGTTAATAAAGGTCAAAACAATTCTGATGCCATGGAAACCATCTATTCAGCTCTGTAGTGCACTTTTTGATAGATTTGCATATCCATGAGCCTGTAGAAAGAAACTGTTACAAAGTGAGAGTACAAAGCTGCATTCAGTGGAAAGCTAATGAAGAATAGCCAACAACTAATCAAGGACACTGTTGATACATCAACGTTGCAACATGCAAGTGAGTACAGATCAAACTTGAAATAAAAAAAAAGTTGAATAAAAACATTTAATGGAACCAAGATTTTTTTTTATCAAAGGGCATTTAGACAGAAACTAAAATTGGTCTAAAATGTTTCTCTCAAGAAGACATAGACATGAGGGATAACAATCACTGGATACTGGTTACAGCAACTTCCTTACCCTTAGAAGATTTTGCTTATTTTGTTTTTCCTACATCTGCTGTATATGCCAGAAAAAAAGTTTATTCTTTTTTCTTGTTTTCTTTTTGGCTTAAATGTATTTTGTGATTGCCAACAGGGTTCCCATCATGCTTCTTGTGATGCAAATGTGAGGTTAGGTCATAAGTTGGGGCTGACCTATACATAAGTACATACATAGGCCATGTATTTTGGCCTTTATTTTGTTATATATTAGTGAATCTGCTTCATTAGCTAACAGCAGGTCATGGTTTGCTGTGAGCATGACTATGTAGACACAATCACCTTGAATTATTTGATGCCAAACACAAAGCTAAATTGGGATTATGAGTCAAAATCTGAGGTTGCAAGAAACATTAAACACATCATTCATACTATGGAATACCAATTAATACTATGGTGCCCCAGTAATGAGTCCTAAAACCTAGAAATGAGTTAGCATTTTAGCACTCCCAGTTCTTTCGTCTCAAAGTCAATGGGTTTTCTTGAATGGGTATTTGGTTAGAAGTCTTAAATGAGGTCTGTGGTTAACAAGCTCAAGAGACTTTCACGTTTTATTCTTCAGCACAAAATATGTCAGTAAATGGCCCACTGTGAAGTTTGACGCTTTTATGTATCTGACAAAAGGTGGTTGCCAATAAATGGCTAAATGAGACCACAGAACATCATCATGCTCAACACAGTTTTACAGTCTCGTTGTGATAGAGATGTTAAAGCCTCTGGGAACCCAAATCACCCAAAACACTCTTAATATGTAATGTGTGTTAGACATTAGCCTCAATACAAATTTGAAATATTGTCATTTTAGTTTTTTAACAGTTTCCTGAAGCTGGGTTGATTTGGGCATGGTTGTCCCCGATCCATATCACATATTGTTCATTAATTCATGGAGAAATGGAATGCCCCGTGGCTCTGAACAGCAGCTCTCTCATTATAGCGTCAGATTGGATTTAGAAACGCAGCCAGAGTCAGAAGGCTGGGGCACCATAGTATCAAAAGCTGATCTGCAATGCCCACACAGTCTGGAGAAATGCTGTTATGCTCAAAGTGAGCTATTTTCAGCTTGGTTTTCTAGTAATTGGGAATATTTATTTTCACTCAGATATTTCTTGATACTTAATGAGACACTCTACTTTGATAAATATGTGCATTCTTACAATTTCAAGCTAAGTTTCCAGGGGCTTTAAGACATGCAACCACGATGTAGCTCATTTATATGCTTACGTTAGCTTTTTACCTCTGGCTATTGCATTTAGGCATAAAAAAATCTTAAAATGTGGTGTTTATTATTGGAGATTATTTTGCTGAACAATACATGCAAGTATAATCAATGTGTTTTTACTACAGAGCTTATTTTCTGCAATAATCCAAAATCCAATGGACAAATCTCATGGGCTTTTTTGACAAGGGAACCAGAGAGATGCTAACTTGCGTCGGCCTACAGAAAAACATCATAGCTGGAGCACTCTATTATGGAAGTGGTTTTATTGACTTGTGACAAAATAAAATAGCGTGTTAAAAGATTGATTGACTTAACCAATCTTTACATACATCAGGCCAGCAAATTTAAGTGGGATGGAACATGTGACACAGTTAGTGGCCACTTTATTAGGCACACCTTTACACTTTGTTGTAACTCAATACAACAGCTCTCCTATAAATTCTACTTTTATAGGGTCTATAATGTTCAGCTTTTGTTTGAAAACACTTACTGCATAATGCTTTGGACAAAAGCAAATAATCATAACATCATGCGATGTAATGTATATATTTTAAATACTGTTACTTGGTGCAGTTTATACAGATATACTGCCGTTAAGTTAATGTAGTTTAAAGCCATATTTTGAATCTCTTCTTGCACAAAAACAGAATGTTAACAACATGCAGGTATGCAGGTGGATGAGAGGTTAGGTGAGTCAGAAAAACAAACAAAACGTGTTAGGCACACAGTAATAACAGAAGAGCATTCCTATCAATGTTGAGCAATAAAGTTGGCTTCAAAGCCCATTCACACAAAGCAACAAGAATCTCCTGACATGTTGCAAAAAAGGTTAAACCCAAGTCTTTTGTGGTTGCACAACAAGCTCAATCTATTTGGTGAGTGATCAATTTGCAAGGCACAGAGTGTTTTTTTTTAGGTTATTACAGTTAAACAGCTGGAGCGTAAATGGTAGAGGTGAGTGACAGATGCCACACTCGAGTTGTCACTGTCTTGAAGGTGTTTTTGGTTAGGTACCGGGCAGGCGAAGGGAATTGCGTGCTTATCGTGTTGTGATTGGCTGTCGGGAGCGGGCTCTACCTGCTTACACCTTTCTTCCTGGTTGCCCTCAGCGGACAGTAAGGCTGCAGAGCTGGACCTGCCAGCTAGCTCCTCGCTCACCCAGTTTTGAAGGGTCTGGGGCACAGTGGCAAGGCAGAATGGGTATTACAGCATGACACAGCCCCCCCACCATCACACATGGAGGCAACACTGAACCAACCTTTCACACAACCAACACGGCATGGATCAAACCTACCAGATTATGTGTTTGTATTCGCGGAGTAAACTCACAAGCTGATCTTACTTTTATAAATTTAGAAAAATGATGAAGGTAAGTAAATGTAACTATTAGTTTTAATTTACTTAACTGTCAAGTTTCTATTTGTATTTATTTCATTTTGTGAAGTTGTTGTAATCTAAAAATGACAATAGCTTCTTCTTTTTAAGTGATATCAACTTAAATTTTTAAGCTAAGTCAAAAAAATTAGTGCGTTAACTGGACAGTTTTATGTATTCTGCAAGTTGGCTGAAGTTTGAGTGTTGATATTTTTGATAGAACAGCATGACAACAGCTGTCAAAATCTTAAAGTCAAATAGAAAGATTTAGTCTGAATATTTCTTTTTTTTTTTAACTGTATTTATTGTCTTTTTTGAACAAGTATATTACATAGCACCGTACATACATATGTCTTCTGCTATCTATGCACATATGTATACAGACAATGTACCATGTTAATCACTTAAGTAAAAATAGTACATAGAAAAAAAGAAAAAAGAGAGGAAAAAAAGGGGGAGAGGAGATGCTATATGAGCTTTAAGAATAGTCTGAATATTTCTATTTGTTATTAAGATTTTTTATGAGGCTTTAAGGTGGATTTGTTTTGATTGCATAATTTTGTTTGTTTTTACAAATGCTGGTCTTGTCTTAAGATGCTCGGAGTGGCATTTGGCAAAAATAAAAATAATAACGTAAACTAATCTTTTTTTTTGTGCTCACATTGTTTATCAAATGCAGTCAGTTTCCTAAATACTGTGCAGTTAATTCAGACTATTATTTTGCAAAAAACAGAGTTAAATTCACATGTCATTTTTACTTCATGAAATATTGTTAATACAAGACAATTTGAAGTAAACCTTGCAAATAGATATAAAGTAAACATAACCTAAGAACCATTTTATTTACTTTCCTTTTTCAAGGCAATCAGTTTACTAGATTTTTTTAAATGAGATCAACCTGTCAGATTTTCAGTGCATAGAAACAAACTAAAGTGAGGATTGCTTTGAGCAGCAGACACAACAGTCATACCCGCGTTGGTTTATTTTCAGCATGCTGAGATGTTGCGCCCCAATTTGAAACTGAGTGAGAATTTCAGCAGTGGAAAAACAAACAGAAAGGGACACAGAGGGAGAACATATGACGCGCATCACACAAGGGGAAGATAATGGGCCGTTGACCCAACGCCATCTACATGGAGAGTGCCTGTTATCAAAGTTTACAACTGTGGCTAAACAAACACAACAGGCTGAGGAATTCTAATCAAAAAAAGTGTGGAGGTGCACAAGATGCCACTGGCTATTGAGTAATTCATCATTTGTCAGAAAAAAATGTATCTTTAAGGCATTAGGAATCTGCTCTGCAAATAAATATTCTAAAATCATTTAACATTTACATCTCATTCGCATTAATGCAACTTCATAATAAAGTCTTGAAGCAATTAGTGTTCCAATAAGCTTGCTTGCCCACTTTTAAAGTTATAATAGTTTAGTATGGCACAATTTTGTATGAAGATTATGTGTCAACTCTGCAAAAAAAATGTTTTTACTTGACAGCGCACCTGTAAAATTAAGCAACATGCCCTGTGTCACACCTATTTGAACCTAAAACTAAAATGATGCACTATATTCTCTAGTCACTCCAACAGAGGCCAAGAAAGGCTTTGCTTGCAATTACATTTAATGCAGCTTTCTCAAGATCACAAGTTAATTATTCTGATGCCCAGATAAAGAAACAGACAACCCCTTATCAGGACAAAATAAAAGGTTGTTTCCTCTTGTTTTTCAGACATCAGAGGTATCTGCCACCATGCTTAGATAAACTCTAGCAACTGATTTAAACCGAAAACGTCAGAGCAAGAAGTATGCATATTTGAACGCTTCAGACTGTTCTTCAATCAAGGGCTAACACAGACAGAAACTGAGTCATGTTTTTCTGGTACAGATAACACTCGGATCAGTCAAGCACCCCTGCGGGACCTTGGAGGGTAACTAGGGTTGCCAACTCCTCTGCCTGCTGTCTCCTCTGATTATTTTTCACTTATTTATTTATTTGTATTTTTCCTTTTTTAAGTATTATTATTATATACACTATTACATATATGTATTATATACACACACACACACACACACACACACACACACACACACATATATACAGTATATCCCTCAAATCATTATTCATATCCTATATTTCCCTCTTAGTATTATTTGCTCAGTCCATCTTCTCTCTTTTCTGTCTCAGCTGCAGACACACATGCACCTAAACACATAAATATGAATGACCTCAGTAACCAGCCGTAGCAGAGTAAATAACCTGTTCACATATAAACAACCGTAAGAATACCATCATGCCTGATCATGTCTTTGTAAATTTGTGTATATTTTTTGCTGTTTTCCGGTTTTGTCCTGTCTTGTCTTGTCTAAATTTCTGTCTCCATCTACCCCGATGTATGTGTTGTACCCCGTTTTTGTTTTTGTACTTCACTAATGAAAAGGGAAAAAAGAAGTTTTGGATCAGTCCTTGTCATTTCAGGAGAATCCTTTACAATGACGTTGAAGGCTGAAATCAGCCTTGATCAAATGAACCAAACTCTCAGTTTGGAGTTTTCCATAATTATGCCTTGATCTCAAGAAAAACAAAAGTGGTTTTCTTGTGATAATTGATCTCATTATCTTGAGAAATCAGCCTCTTTTTTTCTCGAGCTTTATCATCTTAAGATGAAATAACTAACTTCTTAAGATAATGGCAATAAGAAAATAATTGCAAGCACGCCTGTTCTCGGCTTCCATAAACTCAAATTATATATATTAAAAAGGTAAGTGAAAAATGTGATGTACAGTGTAGTGCATCTTTAAATAAAAACTAATACACATTTTTTAAAAACAGAAATACAGAAAGACCCAAACATTACTCTGGAGAATGCTCAAAGACTTACATTTTCGGTGCAGGCTAACAGGACAAAAAAACAACCACCTACCTTCCTGACATCAGAACTTTTGGGTTCGGTGGTCCAGGTGATGATGCGAGATACAGCCAGGCGTGTCTCGCTGGAGTTTACAAAGTCCGTCGGGTCCATCTGCCGAGCCAGGGACTCAATATACTTCAAAATGGCCACCTTAACCTAAAAGAAACATAAAAAAGAACATTCTGTCACACGTCTTAGAAAAAGTTGCATCAATCTCACTAACCAATCACAATCATTTCGCCTGTGAACAGAAACAAACCTCCGGATTTTATTTACCTTTAGATTAGGTGTCTGAGTCTGATCAACGATGAACCTCATCAGAATGTTGAACTGCTGGTCAAATGGGAAGGACTCCCTGACAGAGATCAAGAAATAAGCAGCTGTAACATTGATGAGCAAGTTTTAAGGTTGATTTATGGTTGTGAAGGTGTTGCCACTGATTGGTTTCCTCTAAAAGTTTACCACAAACTGAGTGACAAAGAAGCCAAAAACAGAAAATATTCAGAAAGTTACTAATGTTAACACTAAATGGATGAATGGAGAACAATAGTGGGATATTTCCCCTTTTCTACTGAAAATGCTCAAAGATTTTTCCTCTCCCCTCCCCCTGACCCGGACAGCCATGCATGGCTTCACACCTTGTGACATCCAGGGCCTTCTGGACTTTGGCCTGGACTGAGCCCAGCAGGTCTGCCCCCATCTTCTTGAGCAGCTGAGTGAGCAGGACAAAGAGCCAGTCCTGCAGGTCCTCCCTGTGCACCGTGATGAAGTCCACCAGAGTCTCCAGAAACATGCTGAACACCTGAGAACATGTGCACAATCCTGATGTTTATTACACAACATTGCTTGATCTGACTTCAATTAGATTAAACTGCTCATGTTCAGACAGATGCAGGTTAATGTCTGGTGCAATACGGATGAAAAACACACTTACTCTCTGTTGTTAAATCCACAGCAAGGCAGACCATGCAACAAGAGAAGCTCCGTTAGTTTCATTTGTTGCTGTATGTCAGATTCCATGCCATTACACTGAAGTTACAATTAGTTGTAGTTTTTTAGTTAGCAAAGTCATCTGTACCTTGCTATGTGGATCTGCAAACATCCTGGTGAAGATCTCACAAAGTCTCTTCAGCTCCACTCGGCTGAAGTGAACAAAAGACACCAGGAAGTGAGGAAAGCAGAGCAGTGTTCGCCAAAATGCTTCTTGTACTTATGTTAAGACATTAAAAACACCAACATCACAGCTTAGTATTTACATTCTTTCATTTGTTTACAGATTTTAGGCCGGTGCTACTATTGCAATTACATTAACCTTTTAAAACCTGACCAAATTGGTTTGATATCTTAAAAACAGATGGGGAGAGGGCAATAAGCAACTTAAGACATAGCCCAAAAATTAGCAAGTAATTCATGAAAACTAGAAATGAAAATTGGAAAGAAATAATAATCAGAAATACATTATATATATATATACACACATACAGACAATTTATTTACTTATTTTATTTTATCTATTTCTTTTTTTGGGAGGAGGGAAGTGTTGGTAAAGATTCCCTGGTTACAACTAACAGTCAAGGGCCTTTTTCCTTTTGTGACCATTTTTTTTTTTTTGGCAACTCTGAGAGAATCAACCATATGTGCTTTTTTATCTTTGATTCCTGTGAAGAATAACAGTCTAGAATCCAGATTTTTTGCCATCTGGAGTTTGCCACATACTTTCTCTCATTGTACTATTTTGAACCATTCAGAGCTATAGCACATGAACATTCTTTTAAGCAGCTGACACACAGTGTTAGCATTTGGTCACACTCAAGTGAGCTCGACAAAGCTCACAACTCTACTCCGACACTGTTTAGCACCGTATCCATGAGCTCAAACCCACCTGAGTATTCTTTGGCTCTTGAGGAGATTCTGCAGGCCCAGCAGGCCCTCCTTCCTCTCTGACCAATTGGAGCTGGCGCAGTGATTTAGGACCTCCGCCACGTCCTCCGTCTGGCGCAGGTAATGAGGAATGCCTCCGTTCCTTGAGCCGTATGAGCGCTCTGAGCAGGCACTGGACGCGTCGCTGTTAGCGTCGTCATCCGAGTACATCCCCGGTGACTCGTACCGCCGCCTCAATGGCTTCCTCTGTGGGAGGAAGGAGAATGTAAAGGAAATTTAAGACAGGTTTTGAAGGAAAAATCAACTCAGCCTTAAGGTAAAAATCTAATAAAAGGTTGCCAGCTGCATCAGGGAGCCATGCAGTTTTCAGTACAGTTGATGCTTTGTTCTGTGAATGTTACTTCTAAGTTTAAGGTTTAAATTTGGTTTGGGTATCTACATCCTTGATTGAAAATCAAACTTTTTTCTTTTGTTTAAAATGAACATCAGAAGCAAGTCAAGCAGTGCCATAAGTAAGCAAAAGGTCTCAACCACAAATGCAATGCAGTGGCGGTCACTTCAAACAGCAGAGCATATTTCATCTCATAGACTTTTGAAAAAAAAAAGAAGCACATGAATAATGTACCAAAACAATGAGGTTCAGTCATATCACAATATAAAAAAACACATGAACCGGGTGAACTGTAGATGCACACAACTGGGATGCAGTGGACAAAAACATTCAAGGTAAAAAATGAATCCAAAAGAAATCAAACAGGGGGTTTGGCGTGGAGGAGGGTCATGAGCCAATATGATGAGTCAAGCTGCATTATTGTTCTCTCAACTTGATTAGTGTGTGATGGCATGGATACACGGACAGAATGTAAAAGGACCAACTACCTTATTCCTGGAGTCTCCTAACAGCTGAAATGGTAACAAACAACCAAGAGGGAAAGATGAGAGAGGGAACGTTTAAAGAGGAAATAAAGAACAAGTACAGATACTCTCAGTAAAGCTGACAATAAAGGAAGGCAAGGACATCTTAATGATATTCAATCCACTGTAATCTACTGGATGAAGATACATTTCTTTTTGAAGACTAAAGCAAGGGCGTAGGTTAAATATAGACAGTAGGGACTTGTCAAAAACAATATTTTGTGAGGACAGAGTTGTTAATACCAATATTTGAGTGTTCAAATAGTCCTCATTCTACCAGTTCTGTTCTCAAAAACATGGAACAAATCGCATCTTGTATAGATTTAGAAAAGGACAGTGCAATTTATTTTTTAAAGAGTAACTAAACCCCCAACTTTTGGCTTCAGTGCCTCCTCGCTGGAATGTGAAAAATGGGCAGGACTGAGAGGGGGGCTAAGACACACCGAGTCAACCAACTATGCCGTGTCTTGATCCACAGCACCTCCCTGCCCCCCACGCAAACACACAAAATAGTTGGTTGGTGAGAGGGCGGCAACAGAAGGCTTAATTTGTAATGAAAGCAGGCTCCCGCTACCAGGATCAGTCGATAGTAAAATTAAATTGCAATAGCCAGGTTTCAACCTTTAGAGGGCAGTCAATACGCATATTTATAACATAATATGTAGAATTTCAATTCTTTGCACTCAAAAGTCAAGAGTTAGACACTCAAAATTTCTGTATCTCAACTGGAGAGTGAATGTTATGGAGTACAAAGGCACTTTCTACTATTAAAAATCATAAGTTGAAAGCTTCCAAAAAAAATCTTCACAAATGGACAAATTTCAGCAGGACTATGATCCAAGATCAGGAAGAAATTATCAACACTGGCAAACAAGATCGCATATTCTCTAATGTTAGCATGTAGCTACATGTAGCAGAGTTGATACATGTCTTTCCTGACAAAAATTTCACAGCATCTTACCAGAGCATCAGCAACTGCTGCCTCCACCTCTGTGCCGGTGTTTAGGACCCTCATGGCATTGACCGATGCAGAGATCCTTGCTTGGTGAATCAAACCATAGCGGTCTAGACAGAAAATGTGGAAAGAAAAAGGTAAAAAAAGATCGTAAGTGAAAGTAAGTAGTAAATTAAAGATGGCCACCGTAACTTACCTGAATGGAAACGAAAAGGATGCTTTTCTTATTTTTGTAGTCACACAGAGAAAACTACTGTTTCCTTTGGACACATTGAATATCAAGCATTGTAAATGAATTTACTGAAAGATCAGCAAATATAATCTCAAGTCTTCAACTACCAAAAGTGAAATGAAAAAAAAACAAATAGAGGATGACCAAACCCTGAGGCTAAAAAAACAGGCATACACCGCAGCGATACCATTTCTCAGGAAAAGAAAAACACCAGATGCACCAGAGAAAAAACCCAGAATACGAACTTATATGTTAAAAATTCAAACAATAGAGGCACAATTCACAAAGTCCAAAGGATGATAAATGGCAAATAACAAGTAAAGCTGGGCAAAATCACAGTTCCACAAAAATAACAGCTAAAATGAAAAATTGTGGGATGAGCAGATGAAAACACAAAATTTCCCTTTGCATGCTAGACTAATACAACCTGTCCATTCTCACTTTTCCTGTTTGCTAAAATACTGACTTAAATGCTCACAGATACTCGGGAGAAAACATGAAGTGATGGAATAATGGGTGCTGCCTGCCTGTCACATCACTTAACACAACAGTAGAAGCATGCTGGCTCGGAGGGCATTATTGCCTCTGAGATAGGGAATTTGGGCGAGACCGAGAGGGACTGGGAGTTCTGGGCATGCAGGTCACCTGACTGGCTGTGGGGGTCGGCTGTGGAGAGAGCGCTGGTTGAACGGGAGTGACGTCGGGAGGCTGCAGGGGGCAACATCCAGACCAGGGAGTTAGTGACATATACTAAAAGTGTAACAACTCGGAGCTAACGTTAACAGGCAATTTTCACACTGCTGAACTAACATTAGATACCATGGGTCAACAGATTATCCACATGGCTAATTATCAAGGCCGATATTTGGCAATTTGCCAATTATCTGTCGTGTTGTTTTATGTTAATGATGACCAATACAATTATTATTAAAAAGTGCAAAGAAAGTGTCAGCTTGGGAGAAGCTTTTTACTTTGCAAAACCTCAGGGAGCTATTTTTATTTAGTTTTCATTTTTTTATTTATTCAAGTTTTCACTCAACTTTATAAAAAAAATTGCTGGGACCTTGCTGTATATAATGTTGGAAGTCTCCGTTTTGATTAAACATTTGCTAAAGGAATTTAAACAAAGTTTTGTGTTACAGATTATTATATTCTAAATTCTAAATATTGACAGAAAGATTGTCATTTTTATTGTAAATGTATATCAGTTCCAAATATTGGTTATGGGTCTCATCAACTACTAATAACCGGTATCTGTATCAACCCTACAAAGCCAGTATTGGTCAACCCCTATTAGAAAGCACTGGACTGATTTAGACATGTTGTTGTTGAAAAAAACAAAACATAAATGAAGTAACTTGATATTGTCACTGAACAAAACTTTAAACCCAGCACATTTGTTTTGATCACCAGCAAAATGCCACAGATATCACAAGTTTTGAGGGGACATACCATCAGCATGCTGACTGCAGGAATGTCCAACAGAGCTGTTGCCTATGAACTGAATGTTCACTTCACTTGCATAAGCTGTTTCCAGTGTCATTTCCATAAATTGGCAGTAAATCCAACCAACCTCACAACTGTAAATGGCTTTTACGATGAATAACTGCTATCATGTCATGAACCTGGTGAAAAAAAAGCATGCAGATGAGCTTCCCCGAGATGATTTTTGAAGGTTCCTGCAGATATTCTTCATTTCGCAAAGCAATTGTAGCATCAGCTGTTTAGGTGACTTGTCACCATAACGACTACTGGATACTGGTTATAATAGGGAAATGAACATTCAGTTCCCAGGCAAATGTGCATTTTAAAGCGGCCTTTTATCGTGAACATCCCAAGACACACCTGTGTGGTAATGATGCTATTTAATCAGCATCTTGATGTGTCACACCTGTCAGGAGGATGGATTATTTTGATGAAGTACAAGTGCTCTCTAACAATTTGTGGCCAAAATTTGACAGAAATACATCTATTGAGTGCATAAAAAAAGTCTTAGATCTTTAACTTAAACCGGCGAAAAATAGGAGCAAAAACAAAAGTGTCCCATTTAAATTTTTGTTCAGTGTAGATCAACTTTTTAGTTGCAGAAATGAGAGACGTTCTTTTATATATGGCATAAAAGACTGTAGTGAGCTCTGCAGTGTGAAAAGAGTCACATCTTGATGAATTACATTTGCATATACAATACAGTAGAGAAGGGGCTGGCCTATCACGAATCACACAAAATGCATTGTATCCCATACTTTGTCCCTCATTACAAATAAGAAATCCAACAAATGTAACGCTTTAAAATAAAATACAGAACGCATAAAAGCAATGTCAATCACGTCTACAGAGTTAAATTAACGACAACTCTATCTTCTTTCACCTTTTTAAATAGAGATTCCCTAATACTGCTGCAAAGAAAATCCACCAGATTTTTACAATGAAACAAGCAATGCCATCAAGCTTTCCCAGTGTGTGATTTTAGACAGTATGCTGGTGCTCCAGAAACAAAAAAAGTGTAACACAACAGCATAAGTGTCTAGTATCATTTTACAAAGACATCCATTCAGCTCTGTTACAGCTGCACCTCTGCTGCTGGCTTAATGGCCCATTCTGTGTTTGTATGTTTTATACAGAACGTTGAGTTAGTGTTCAACATTTCTGTCCTGAACAGACACAGGGGGCTATAGAGTGATGGTTGATAGAAACAATCATAAGAACAACAACAAAGTAGAAATACTGCCTGGCGCTCCTATGCCTCAGCAAACCAGTGAAGTTTTTTAGATAGTTTACATCCATGTCTGTGAAAACATGGATGGTTCACACACGTATTCCCCCTAGCAGCACTGAAGATCTCTACAATCAGCGCAGTTTCAAGATTAGAGTCACCAATTCAGTATCTGACCAAATGTCTCCCCTTCTGTTCCCAAGTTATTACCTTGAGGGATGGCCAGAAAAATGTTTTTGCAGAACGTTATCATTGCACAGTAAAGATGACCTTTGACCTTTTAGATTTAAAATGTCATCCTCTATTATCTTACCCCATAAGACATTTTATGTGAAATTTTCATAATTAGCAAATGAATTATGAACAAAAATATGTTTTGTGAAGTCACAGTGACCTTCACCTTTGACCACCGAATTATAATCAGTACAACTGGACGTATGTGCCAAACTTGAAGAAATTCCCTCAAGGTGAGTTCATGGGAACAAGACGGATGCAAGGTCACATTGACCTATGACCTTTACTGTGCATTGTTTGGAGGGGTACCATCAGCTGATTGCAGTTACTGCTATTGCTTGTTTCTGTTGCATCCTCTTTAAATCCCATCATTTATACATAGATTTATTCAGTAATTACACACACAAAACCAACTGACATGAATCCAGCTATCAAGAATTAAGACAGTACATTTGAGGATTGTATTTTGTCATTTATACCATCTTTTAAAAAATCAATTTAGAGGAGACACAGGACCCAGAAAAGTAATCTTCCCTTAACCCAGAAGGTCATAATTAGTGCATGCACAGGAAAAACAGGCAGAGATGAAATGACACTACAAAGAACGTCGAAACATGAGGGAGGCTGATAGTAGCACCAGCTAAAGATTCTCTGGTCGGCTGTTACACTCAGTGAGAGGCAGTCCGGACAGCTTTTGCTCAGCGGTACTCACCCAGAGGAGTGAAGCCCCGAGCGGGGCTGGTGTCGCGGCTGCTCTCGCGACTGGTGTCGCGACTGCAACCCTGACTCATGCTGGGACGGGGAATGCGGCTCCGGGCTAGCGTGCGGTAGGGAAGAGCAGCAGGAAGAAGAACTTTACCACACAGGCTGGCTGTCAGGACAACAAGTTAGGTGGGAATGTCAGTGTGCATTCATGGGGGTGAGAGTCAGAGATGAGGAGAAGAAGAGGGGTAGAAAGAAGAAGCCCTGCAGACTGTACTGTACCCTGGGAATGTAACACTCTGGACACCCAACAAAGTACTGGATGAAACAACAAAATGGTGACTTTGCTATTTCAAGAACTTTGCTTGCTAAACTTAGGTTAGCACTGAAGAAAGGCTATTAGGTTATTAAAATAAAGTCAAAGGGGTTTATTGTCTTGAACATATGAATGCACTCAGCAAATTTTATAAGAATTTGTTCAGTCATTGTTTACACATTGTTCGTATCAAATTTGGCATATTGACCCAAGGGACAATGCAACAAGCAAGATTATGAATTGTCCGAAATAAGGATGTTTTTATTCTCTGGGGTGCAAGAATGTGCTCAGGTGATTTTCATGACAAGCACATTTGGATCATTTTTTTGAGAACAAATGTACAATTGACTGACATCGTCATCTAGTGGTTCTTGGAGCCCACAATATAAAGGGAGACAAAACTGGACTGGAGAAACAAGAAGAAAATAAAGAAGAAATGAAAGTGAAGAGAAAAAGAGAAACAGAGACAGAAGCAATGGCAGAACACTGGGTGAGTGAGTTGGTCAAACAGCATACTGCTAGTAAAGGTTAGAGAGTGTGGACACTCCAAAGAGCAATTCAGGCTTCTGTTAATGTGTGACAATTATATAGTCAAGGAAAGGATTATATCGTTTGTAACTCAGATATTAGGAAAGTAACACATCAAGCTGTGATATAAAAACAGTCATGAGCAGTAACCTCCCCTTATCAAAAAAAGGAAACTAAACGGAAACAAAACAAAAATGAAGGTTCTGAAATTAATCAGACACATTTCCTCTTATTAAAACAACTTTTCAATAACACATCAAAAACATACAAAAAGCAGCCAGAGGATATTCAACTCTGACTAATAAGAAAAGGATATATGACTCCCTGACATCTACATCCACTGCTGGGATCTGCACAGCAGCATGGTCAGATTGTATTGGGTTTCTGTCCAATGTTAGTTTAACAGCAACAATTCATTTTCTACTTGACAAGATTACACAAAGTCTGTGGTTCCAATCTTAAGTTCGAGTAAATAAATAGAATTACTGCCTTGTGGTCAAATGCCTTCGCGCTCTAATCTAGTTTGCACTTACAGTTTAAACCACGTCTGTGAAAAATCATGGATACTTCACAAACATCCCCCCACAACCACCACCAACATCTAATCAGTTTATTGTTGTGTCCAAGTGAACGTTTGTGCTAAATTTGAAAAAAATAATTCCCTTGAGCTGTTCTCAAGATATCAGGTCTACAAGAATGGGACAGATGAGGTCAACAAAGTGACCTTGACCTCTGACCTCTGACCACAAAAAACAAATCAGTCTATTGTTGAGTCCAAGTGGATATTTGTGCCAAATTTGAAGAAATTCATGAAGGAATTCCTCAGACATTGTGTTAATGAGAATGGGATAGATTGACAACCCGAATACATAACTCCTCCGGCTTCAGCAATTGATGGCACAGAGGCATAAAAGAAATAAAATAAAAAATCACCTAAAACTACTGCTCCCTCTCAATCAATCATACACCAGGATGGATCGGCTAGTAATGTTTAGTTTATAGCAAAAACTGTGCATAAAGTGTTCACAATTTCAACTGTTTCGACATGATGACACAAAGACACTGTCTTCCTTGTCATCAGCACTGTCTGTACAAATAATATGCCAACAATTCTCTGTGATGGACAGGATCATCAGAGCACAGGAAATGTGAGTGCTGCAGGGTTTCCAAGGACAAACATGACTTTATCTCTTTATCAGTAAGTTAAGATAACTAAGTCCATAATCCTCAGTCAACATATTGTATGTCGCTTATCTGTGACATGTGTTCATGTGCTGTATTGTTAAGGGTACATCCGTGTGGTCAATGATATGTATGTGAACGGTCAGTGTTTTTGTCACATTACCTGCACATTGTAATGGTGTGGATTTGACAAGAAACTACTACTAAAAGAACAATGAGATATGTTGCATCTCAGTTTCCTGCTTTTCCTTTACCACACACTTAAGGGCAAAAATGTGCTCCTGTAGCCAATGTAATCAACTTATCAACTGATTAATGCTTTGGCTCTGTGTAATGCTTACCAGTTCAATTTTCCATATCAAAAATGAAAACTTAAAAAACTGGATTCAGTTTTTTCGATTTGTATTTTTCTTTTGTCAAATCAATGTAGAATTAAGATTTTGAAGTCACTTTTCTAATCAGGAAGTTAAGATAACAAACAACAACAAACCATACATAACTAAGGAAGTGAAGGACTGCATCAATCGCAAAAAATGCTTTTAAAAACCAGGACAAAATACAACTTAAAACTGTGCAAAAAGAACTTAGCATCATGCTTTGGGGAGCCAGGACAAAGCACAAGGAGAATACTGAACAGGACTTTCTTAATATGAACCCTAAAAAGCTGTGGGACAACATGAAAGCAATCACCAATATGGCCCCTACAAAAAAAGCCTTTGTACATCTGAAGACTTGCAGAAAGCCAATAAGTTTAATGATTTCTATATGCAATTTGTAACTAATGACTTTTCCTCTGAACTTGAAGAGGTTCTAGAGACTCTTATTATTTCTGATCAGGTCACAAGCTTGGTGATTGAACCCGGCAAGGTCTAATCACTCTTCAAGAGAAACTGTACAAAAAAAGCAACAGGGCCAGGCGGCATCCCTGCATTTCTCATCAAGATGTGTGCTGAGGAGCTGCTACAAGTTTTCTGCCCTATTTTCCAGATCTGTGGACCTGTGTACAATCCCCACCCTCGGGAAAAAATCGGTAGTCACACCTGTCCCTAAAAAACCGTGCCCCAAGTCAAATAATGATTTCAGACCTGTTGCCTTAACACCTGTAATAATAAAATGTTTTGATGGATCATGGTCTCCTGGCTTAAAACAGAGGATGATTTTTATTTAGATCTTTTTCAGTTTGCATATAAGCAGGAGCGTGGCACTGATGATGCTATCAATAGTATCACACACCTGGTCACCAAACACCTGAAGGACCCCAAGGCTTATGCACACATGCTTTTTATTGATTTAGCTCAGCTTTTAATACACTGTAACTTCACCTTCTGATGCAAAAAATCAAACAGATAAGTGTGAATCCTTTTATCTTGAGATGGTACTCATGCTTTTTAACTAACAGAACACAGCAAGTCAGAGTAAATAAGGCCTTCTCTGAGCACAGACTGCTCAGTACTGGTGCTCCTCAGGGTTGTGTCAGCCTTCCTCTCCTCTTTACTCTGTACACTAATGACTGCAAGAGAATCCCTCCAGAGAGCTACGTCATTAAATTCTCAGACAATACAGCTATCCTTAGCCTAATGAGAAGAGATAGCAGCCCCTACTAACATCTGATTGGCTGCTGTTCGTGTGCTGCCATGACCGGATGTAGTCCTTGAATGTAGGTGGGGCAAGCCACCTCAGCCAGCCAATCAGACGTAAATAGGAATATGTAAGTAGGACAGCCCAACAACCAAACAGAAATAAAAACTCTCTATTTCTATTTCTATTTCTCAATTTTCCATCTTTCTATCAAACATCTCAAAACTAGATCAATAAAAAATTCAACATTGACTTGGCAAACGAAAAAAAACACTTCTAAAAAATGTAATCAAATTTTTGAATTTTCTATTTTTCATTACTGATATGGAAAATTGAATTAATAAGCATTAGACAGAGCCTTTGCTCACACAATTAGCATTCTTCATCTGGGACATCAAAAAAATTAAAACTGAAGAAAGACTAAAATAAGTCACATTAATTGACTCTTCCATACTTATACCACATAGCCAGTAGTCCCGCAGAACTACAGTAGCTTGTAGCTAAAGATGAAGTTGTGGCCTTACCAAGGCCCAGCCGGCTGGGGCTGGTCTCGCGGCTGCAGCCCTGGCTGCGAGGGATCCTGCTGCGCTTGTCTGCTGGAGTGCTGGTGGCCGACATTGTGGCTCGTGGAATCCGGCCGTAGCTGCTGTGGCCAAGCAGCTTGCCTGGGGAGCTGGAGCGACTGCCGGCTGTCGGAAGAGAAAAGAGACACAAAAACATGGTCAGTGGTTAGACAGCATAAAGTATAGCTGAGACACTGGCTGGGATTAGGGTAGGGAGTTGTGCAAACCTTTAATAACATACTTGGTCAAATCTCAAAACACTAGCAATGAATAGATAGATCCAATGCTGTGGGGTCTGTGCAGCAACACAAACTACAACCCCAATTCATAAGAGTTGGGATGCTGTGTAAAACATAACTACAAACAGAATGCAAATCTGATTTGCAAATGTGTTTCAACAAATATTCAGTTGAATACTGTACAAAGGCAAGATATTTAATGTTCAAACTGATAAACTTTATTGATTTTTGTAAATATACAGTATACGCTCATACTGAATTTGACGCTTGCGACATTTTCCAAAAAAAGTTGGGACAGGGGCAACAGAAGGTGGGGAAAGCTGTAAAAAGCTCATAAAAGACCAGTTAGGAACATTTCATAGGTAAACAGGTTAATAGGTAATGGTAAAGATAGCATGAGTTGGAGATGAAAGAAAGTCTCAGACGTTCACAAGCAAAGATGGTACGAAGTTTACCACTTTGTGAAAATTTGCATTACTAAATATTGCAACAGATTAAGAAGTTTCACGACACAAAATTACAAGGAATTTAGGATTTCATTTCATTTCTGCCAGTAAAGACAGTTTGTTGCTGCATCTACAAAAGTTAAGACTTTACCATGCAAAGTGTGTGTGAGTGCCCATGGCATGATGGGTAGCTTCAAATCTGTGAAGGCACCATGACTGCTGAAAGGTAAATACAGGTTTTGGAGCAATATATGCTGCCATCCAGATGTCTTTTTCAGGCACATCCCTGCTAATTCCAGCAAGACAATGACACACATTCTGCGTGTGTTACAACAGCATGGCTTCGTAATCAAAGACGGGCAGGTACTCGACTGGACTGCACTGTCTCCCATTAAAGAGACCCCGGACTGTTGGGCATCTGAAGTCATATATCAAAAAAGAATGGAAGGAATTTCACTTTTAAAACTTCAACAATTAGTGTCGTCTGTTCCCAAACACATACTGAGTGTTGGTAACAGAAAAAAATGATGTCATACAGGGGTAAACATGCCCCTGTCCCAACTTTTTTGGCGTGTGTTGCAGGCATTAAATTCATAAAGAGTGCACATTTACAAAAAAAAACACAGTTTGTCAGTTTGAACATTAGATATCTAGTCTTTGCACTGTAGTCAGTTGAATATAGGTCAAAAATGATTTGCAATTCATTGCATTCTGTTTTTAATTGACGTTTCACACAGTGACAAAATCTTTTTGGCATTGGGGTTGTATTATACCTCCTATTTAGCTTTTATTTATCTCAGTGTGGCAGACAAAACCACATCATGTTTATCATGGATTTGGTTACTGTATATTTGAAGGTGAACGAATACTATTTTAATGACAACAAGTTTGGTGAAAACAGAACTTCACAGGAAATTAAGTCTAAATGAAAAAATACAAACGTCAAAGCCTGGACAAAGAAACACAAACACACACAAAGGCTGAGGGAGGCTTAACCGACATTCAAACTCACTGTGCTGTGGGGAGACATTTAACTGTGGCACCAGTTACCAGTGGTCACATAAAACACATCAACACTAAACACAACAACTACAAAGACAAAATGGCTGACAGCAAACATTTCCAGCTCCAAACTGCTTCCCAAACTGTGGGGGGGAAAAGTAATCAAAATAAAACGTGAGTGTGATGAATGGAGCATGCTGCTACTGCATGTGGTGAAACCAATGTAAAAGGCTAAAAGAATGAGATGGCGTGCAAAGCTCTGTGCGCTAAGAAAGGAACGGTGCCGAGGGATGAGGTGCCTGGCTTGTGATTGGATGAAGCTGAGGCCTTACCATTGATGGGATTGGCTGATCTGGATCCTGGGTGATGGAGGCAATAGGCAGGACAGGGTGGAGAACGGTCAAAATGAGACAGAAGGGGTTATGTTTATTAAACTTACCCAGCATGCACTCTGGATGCTGTTGTTAGCTGGGTTCAGATCTCAAGAATATATAGTCCGACACATACTGTGCATGCATGTAGGCACACTTGCACAAATATACAAGATTTGTGAGGGACTGGAAGTGTTTTCACGGTGCTGTAGCGCATGAGAAACACCACACACACATACAAGAAACAGCAAAACATCTCGTATGATCTTGAAGCCAATGCAGACAGATCATACAGAAACATGAGAGTAACAGATAGCTGTGTAATGCTGAATGTGTATCATGTAACTTCATTGTTTGAGAGCCCGTGTGGGGTGCATGTACATACGCTGGGACTGGGAGACAACTTTGGCTCGGCTGCGCCCCCTACTGTCCACCACCGAGGAGGTACTGGCTCCGCCCACGCTGCCCGAGCTTTGCCGCCTGGTGCGAACACGACCTGGATGACAAGGGAAGGAGCCAAAGGGGGAGGAAAGGAAGGCAATGAAGTGTAATCTTCTTGAATGACTTAAATGTGTTCACCCCAACCCCGGACAGAGATGCTGGAGAGGTCAAAGTCAGGGGGGGACAGAATGAAGAAGACCTGGATGAGGGGAAAGAGCCCCCCCTGAAAACACACGGGAGGGAAACAGACAAACCTGGGTCTATTGGTTTGCAAAGAATTCGCAGTGTTTTGTTTTAACATGCAGCCACAGATCATGGTGGCTGGGGTTTGCCCCTGCAGGAAGTCATGATAGTGCTTGCTAAAACAAACCACAAGAAATATTGGCAAACTTTTTGGCCCAGGTCTGGAGAAAGATGGAAAAACACTGAATATCCTTTGCAGTTGACTATATGCTAAACTAGGATTACCACCTCACTGTTGTATGCCTCTGCAAACCAGTCAAGTTGCACATAAAGTTCACATTAATTTCTGTGAAAACATGAATGCTTCACACACATCTTCAACCTGGCAGCACAGAAGATCTCTACAGTCAGCACAGTTTCAAGGTGGATACCCAAGACTAGTGTAAACAATTTAGTATCTGATCAAATGGTTCCCCTTCTGTTTCTGATTTAAAATGACCATAAAAGTGTTTATGCAGAAAACTGATGTTACAGTGAAGATGACGCTTGACCTTTTGGAAATCATCACTTGCCATCACTTCATCATTTGCGTGAAATTTTATCATAATTAGAGTATGTATTCTTGACCCAAAACATGTTTTTTGAGGTCACGTTGACCTTGGCCTTTGACCACCAAAACCTTAGTATTTCATTGTTGAGTCCATGTGGATGTTTGTGCCAAATTTAAGTGTTAATGCCAAGGCCCTTTTGCGATTCCAAATTCACAGGAATGAGATGGACACAAGGTCACCGCCTTGAGCCCATGTGAAGGTTTGTGCCAAATTAAAGGAAATTCCACCAAGGCCTCTTTGAGATTCAGACATAAGGTCACCTTGACCTTTGATCACCAAAATCTGTTCATCTGTAAATCAGTTCATCCTTGAGTATAAGTGGATGTTTGTGCCAAATTTGAGAAAAGGACCATTAAGGTGTTCTTGAGATGTCGCATATCTGAGAATGAGACAGACGCAAAGTCACTTTGACCTTGGTCCATCAAAATCAAATCAGTTCAGCCTTAAGTCCAGATGGATGTTTGTTCCACACAAAAAAATTACCTCAAGATGCTCTTGAGACATCATGTTTACAAACCTTTGACCTCAAATTTTTTGTGGATGTTAGTGCCAGATTTGAAAATAATCCTTTGAGGTATTCTTGAGATATCAAGTTTACAAGAATGGAACAGGTGGACAGATGGATTGAAGGACGGACAACCCAAAAATAATGCCACGGACAACCAAAAAAAATTTGCCATAGCTATCGTAGAGTCAAAAAAAGGATCTGTAGAATGAAACCTTACATGATATCACAGAACCAACTGTATGATTCTAAATGTTATGCCTCATCATTTACACAGCAGAACATTCCAGGATTTTTTGGATTTGGTAACCCTGAGGATACTCCAAACAGCAAAGGACAGTTAAAAGCTTGGGTAGGATATCAAACTTGGCACCCATTTAGTTCATGAGATGTTGCAGTGCACCTTCATACCAATGACATATCAAGTTCTGCAAAGAAAGAAAGAGACCAACACAGAAGGATTTTCTCTATCAACGTGAATGCAACCCTACAGTATGAGCAAGTCACATTGGACTTGCTTTCTGTGTAAGAAACACAGTTGATGGACACAGTTGTTAGGGTTACAGTAGGAGTAAATCCATGCAGACAGTTCATGCATTTCCAAATAACTGAGGAGCAGTTGGGGAATAAGAGGGGAAAAAGAGGGCACAGATGAGAAGAAAAAGGATGTAAACGTGTAGCCCGAGACAGCTGACAAAAAGACACACTCATACGTCTTCACTTTCTTGTTTTCTGTGCAAGTTGCACACACATTCATTCAACCACACACACACACATTCACACACACACATAAACACAAGTCTTACCATCGCTTTTACCAGGAGTGCCATCTTTTGGGCATTTAAGAAAGGCGGTGCAGCAGCGAGTGGGAGGAGAGGTATAAAGGAAGACATTAGTAGTAATTGAAGCAGGTGCAGGAGTGAGTGGGTGAGCAAGGGGCCTCATCAACATTATCAAGCTCATTGGAGAAAGACAAGGGAAAAAGAAAAGTTTGTGCATGGCTGTAAGGATTCAAGTAAATATTATATCCATAGGCTTAAACATTCCCCGTTGGCTTTAAATATTGTGAAAACATCCTTAAAAAGTGTCTAGGATTTTCATCACACTAGGGGGGCTGCTCAGCCTCATCACATCGTTTTGTCAAAATGTCAACACGGGATTTCAACAGTTCCTGCTGACAGAACAGTCTAATGACACCCTAAGAAGTCATTAATAACCCCAGGCAGGCCCATAAAAGCCAGTGACTACAGGAGAAAATGTCTTAATACTTCATGATGATAGGAGACTTGAAGTGCTTGAGTGGGTCTCTGAAAAATGACTTTGCTCAAATACAGATACTTATTCCTGACTAACACCAGACCAAGAACAATAACTATAAATATATCATGTCTTTCTAACTCAAGCGGAGTTATAACCATAGTCAGAACTATAACCACCACAACACAGGTGGATAATATCATGAGGATCACTTTCAGAGCAATTTGTTGAATGATAAAAAATTCTGATTGAGAAATAAAAGCAAATTCATTTCAATTTAAAGCCCCTGCTTGGCACCACTGTTGACCTTACATTCATTATTCACCAGTGTGGACACTCACATTGTTATAGTTATAGTTGTCTCAGGCTGTAGAATTCTGGTTGGGTGGTTGATATGCCGTTGTGCAACCAAATTCTCATTGGTTGGACAATCACTGGTGATTAGATTTAAATGGCGTGACTCGACTTGAGATGTAATGTTACGTTATAGGGCCCATGGGACTCAATAGCAGTATTGATAAGTCATTGATTTTAGGGTTTTGAAAAAAACAGGACCGGGTCCTTAATAGAACCAGGTTTCTATCCCCATCCCTATTAAAAAGTGCAGCATTTTACCCAAACACTAAACATTTTTCAACTCTTGTTTTTAATCATATAACAGATAAAAAATCACAGACATTTAGTGTCGGATGTATCACGGTGGATGTACTCTGCTAAGTCTCCCAAAAGACACTGCAGTTCAAGGCTGGATTATGATGTTTCTGGGAAAAAAACTCTTTCGTGGACAAACAACACTACAGTGCCCTCAGTGCGCAGTGGGGATTTAGTCAATCTAGAGATAACCTGCAGATTGTTTCCCCCATCAACCAATCGCTTGGTTGACGATGAGGTGGAATTTCAGTCAATAAAGATTTCCCTTGCTTGACTTACAGCCTTTTAGTTAGAATTCTTAGTGTGTGCTACCTTTTAAATCTCACAGGTACAACACTGCAGTCATAATTCTGAGGAGTTATTTTTTTACAGAAGAATGAAACTGCCATCCAGAGGTGTGTTTTGCTGATTTTCAAAGGTTAGAGGGATATGACTGATAGATTACCTAATGAGGCGTAGGACCCTGGGGGCAGGGCAGCTGCGGAGCTGAACGGTGAGGAGGCGGGGACGGTGGACAGGCGTGACTTGGCGTTGGATGCGGCATTCACATCGATGTCACTACGGGAACGTTGGAGAGAACCCGGTGTAGTGGGCACCCTGGTGCTCACCAGCTTACCTGCAACAGCACAGAGATGATAGATGAGAACATTTGACCTTTCAAGACTTAGACTCATAACTTCTACAGATGTACATTTGGACGACTACATACAAAATGCACATGTGCATATACAGAACATATAATATACATGCATAAATCATGTTTATGATTTATAAATAAACATGTAATGTATATTACATGTTTATTCTCTGAATGTCATTTTTTTGTGTTCCTTATTTTGTCATTATTATTTTGAATGCCACAAAATTTAAAATAAAAGCCTAGTGCCATTTAAACACCCAGTCCCTTTCACTAGCCTGGTGTGGTGACACTTTTGACACATAAAAGTCTGTCCAAATTCGAAGCTCTGGTTACTATGCAATTCATTTTTAGACAAGTTCTTTGAATGTATAAAACCATGTTTTTGGCTACCTGCTGGAGATAATGTTAGTTAGCTGCTAAGATCACACACATAAAAAACGGTATAAATGTTGTGGTAAAACTTTTGTCCATATGAACACATTACACACATCCTTAACCTGGTAAGATTCTCTATAATTTAATATTCAGCTGGTTTTATTAAAGCCACTGAGCAACAAAGAAGAAGCAATACCAGCTCAGTAAACATGAGATGCAAGAAAAAGGTTTAAATAATCAACTGTATTTGCTGAGCAACAGTTTTGTGTGAAATAGACGCCTGTCCCAATTATAAGCCTATTGTGTTCAGTGATTTAAGCAAATAGTAGCCCAGGCTATTTACTGAAGGTTTACAGTAGTTCTTTATCTGTTTCCTAGCTCTTTAGACCAGTGGTTCTTCACCAGGGGTCCTGTTTTTGTACCACTTAAGACTTTTAATGACTGGAGCTGCATTTGATCACTCCTTTAATTGGCATTCCTATATTTTGATGACTTTTTTTAATGGTTGACTGAACTCACTCCTTTCAGATGACTTTTATTGATACTTTTACTTTTACTGTTGGCAAGGATTGCTTTTAATTAAGTTTGGTTATTAGCGAGTATGATGTCTTATGTGCCTGTTCATTGTAGTTTTTGATTGTTTTGTATCGCCAACTGCAGATCAAATTTGAGGGACAATAAAAGCTCTGATCTGAACTGAACTTGATAGAGTTCTAAAGAATCATTTATTTTCACTATTTAACTCACTAACTCAAATGTGACTGCCATAAAAGTGACTATTCTGACTATGGGTTTCACTTACTCTGTAGTTCAGTCCTCAGCTGTAGTTTATAACTATTGAATTACACTCTTATTCATATTTATAAGTAAAATCTTTTTAGATGGAGGTCTCTGAGGCAAAATATTACCAGATGGGGATTTGTGACTCAATGTCTACCAACTCAGGGCTCTTTGACATTCCCAGTAAAATGTTATTTTATTACATCTCATCTTTACCTCTATGCTATCCCAGGTAGTCAAAATACTCTGGCCCAGCACTGGCCCAAGCACGGGACACCAAAGGAAATACGGGCACGAGATTTTGATCATGGGAGCTTTACTCTGCTCTTTTCTGCCTTCTCCCTAATCTTCACCTCACTATTGCCAAACTTTATACAGTGTACTTGAGAAATCTAGGGAGAACCCTCCATCAAGGCATAGAAAGCTATTTAAAAAGTGACTTACTCCTTGTTATGCTCCCTCCAATGACACTCTTCACGGACAGCGGCCGGCTGAAAAGCAGAAGAAGAGTGAGACATTCAATGTTCATCACGTCCCAACCGAAAGAGCATCTGACAACACCAAACAGTCAATATATCTAAGAATGTGTATAAAATCCATGGACTGATTGCATTGGAGAGCACTTCACATAAATATAATAATGATAAATGGTCAGTGTACAGTATATTACCATACAGCTTAACATGTAGCATTAGTGCTGCACATTAGTACCTTTTAACTGCACCATCTCACAGGAACCTTAGCTTCCTGTTAGGCAGAAAAATACTAGCTCACCCCCTCACACACACATACACGCACACACACTGATGACCACTACAGCTGCGGTCCTGATGGATTGAGTATGAGGTCATTAGTCAGCACGCCCCACAGGGAATCTATAAACTGGATAAATGATGCCAATCGATCCAAGAGTGTGTGTGTGTGCATGTGGCTGTGTGTGAGAGCGCTCTGCTGCCCATCTGATAATAATTACCAATGTTTTTACAATCATGTTCAAGAAGACAGATGCATTAGTGGTTTCCTCCAATCAATTACAGCAAACAGATGTGCAAAAGTTTTAAGAATATAGAAAAAAGGTAGAAGGTAGGAGATAGGACAACAAATAGGAGGATATAATAGAGATTTGGGTGGAAGAAGGAGTCATCTGAAGACAAATTGTAGTAAAGGGAATGGGGATGGAGAGAAAACAGGGGACAATGTGAGGGCAGATGGGGGGAACATCAGGAGGGCATTATGGTTCTTACTTCAGACTCTCCTGGGAAGACGATGAGGATCGGTCAGATTGCGGTAGAGACACGATGCTGTCAGAGCTCTTTAGGTGGGACTGGAGGGCTTTCTGATAGGTGGACTCCAGCGCCTGGAACAGATGCTCTGCCTCCCGACTATAGTGACCATGGAAACCCCAATAGCACCTACAGGTAAGGACAAGGGAACACAAAAGATGAGATGACCCCAAATCTTGACTAATCTTGACACCTAAGATCAGTGTCATCAATCCAGTATCTGAACAAATGTCCCCCCTTCTGTTTTTGTCATAAGATGTAAAGTAATGGCCAGCAGTATGTTTTTGCAGATTTATTATGTCACAGTACAACATGTCATAACTTCATCAATTTATCCTAGCAGATCGTTTTAGAAATGTATTTCTTATGGCCAAAAACATGTTTTATGAGGTCACAGTGACCTTGACCATTGACAACCAGATTCTAATCAGTTCATTCTTGAGTCAAAGTGGACAACTGTGCCAAATTTTCAGAAATTCCCTGATGGCTTTCCTGTGATTTTGCATTCACAAGAATGAGACAAATGCAAAGTCACAGTCACCTTGACCTTTGTATACAAAAATTTAATCAGGTCATGTTTGGAGTCCAAGTGAACGTTTGTGCCAGATTTGCATAAATTCGCTCCAGCGGTTGTTGATACCTTGCATTCACAAGAATGAACCAACAAAATCTAATCAGTTCATAATTGAGTCCAGGTGGACGTTTGTGCCAAATTTTAAGAAATTCCATTAAGACCTTTTTGAGATTTTGAATTCACAAGGATGAGACGGAATGCAAGGTCACCTTGACCTTTGATCACCAAAATTTAGAATGGGACAGATGGACAGATAACCTAAAAACATACTGCATAAGGGATAAAAAATAGTGAATATTTGGTTTCTCATGAAACAAAAGTCATAGAAAAGTTCAGTAAAATAATAAAACTAAGCCTGCTGGGGTGCAATGACACTTACTTTCTTGCTATGGATCTGGCCTCGGAGTCAGCATCATGTATGCCTTTCTTGATGGTCTCAGTCAGAACAGCCACGTGTCTGGGGTAGTAAGGGAACATGGTGAGGAGGACACAAGCAGTTAAACCCAAGATCACGTCAAAAAGAAACCAGGAAGAAGAACAGAAGACTCCTCAAACTCCTCAAAGTACAGACTCTTCAAACATACACCTCAATCTAAAAAAAAGTCCTTCAGGATATCTCTCTTCTTTCTCTTTTCTGTCTCTTCTACTTTTCTACCTCTGGTGGTCCACAGGCAGTGTGTCCACCCACAGGGGTTTTCACACGCTTTTAAAGTCTCTGCCGTGGTTGCCATGGTTACAATGATGGAGCATGCCTTATCGCTGGGGGTCTTGAAGATGACGGCTCTCCCAGGACTCATCAATTTAATGGGGCCTCATCAGTGGTGCACCCAAGCAAAACTTAGCTAACTCAAATGTTAGCCAACTCAAATGCCATCATGTGAGAGGAGGAAGAGGAAGAGGCTGTTGCTTCACTCTCTGCACTCTACCCCAACCCGCCAAGATGCACACAGATGTTACTCCACTTTATTAGTTCGACACATATTTGTGGTACTCCTGCCAAACTTTTTGGTTGATTTGGAAGAAAACAGATCATTTTCTACTCTGAAGACACAACTTACCTTTCCAGTGTATTAGTGTGCCACTCTTGTAACATGAGGTCTAGGAACTCATAACAGCGTCTGGGAAGGGGACAAGGCAACATCATGAGATTAGAGGGATAACTAATGCAAGAGCTCTATGACCAAAAACACCAACGTAAAAACTACTCACTTTACGTACCAACTATGACAAGTACCCCTTTGAAGGGTTGAACCCTTTGGGTAAATTGACTTGATTTTTTTTTATTTTCTTTTCCTAAGTTTCAAAAGTTACCTAAAATTTAGCAAAAAAGAAAAGAAATATGTAAAAAAAAAAAAATTTAAATATTAAGTTCCTCTTACCGTCTGACTGCCACTGATTTGGAGGTGCAGTTACTGGTGATGATAGGGATGAGCCGAGGGTAGTGTGTGTGCTAGAAGACAAAAAAAAAAAAAAAAATCATCAGGTGTATTTTAAAAGTCCAAATGTAATGTGTCACTATTTCTAGTTACAATTATCTTTTCATTGTCACATAACGATGCTTTTGCAGTTTGGTGGTACATATGACAGCACTGTAAATGTCTCAAGAAGGCTTTAATAGAATAGAAAAGGATAGAATAATAGAAAGCCTTTGTTGTCATTGAATTGTGCAGGATACAGTGAAATTAGGAGTGCCACTCCTAGTTGGTGCATATGAGTAAAAAACACAAAACAAAACAAAGAAACACACTGCATACAATATAAAAAACATTTAGCATCAGCTCAAATGTCTCAGGAAGACTTTAGGCCCTATCTAAACTATAGCTCATGGCCCAGGTGCATTAGGGACGTGTCCAGCCACTTTTGTTCATTAAATGGCGCCTAACCTGGCCAAAAAGTAAAGTAGAGGGGCGAAGAGGTTGTTTTCACCCCCTTAATGAATCATACGTGTGCTCTGGGCGTGAAAGCAGCTCTGCTCTGCTATCTGCACATTTTACAGGATGTAAATAATATTCACCTCGTTAACCCATAGGGACTTTTTTGTGCATTTTACACGCTTTTCATTCTTGATTTTTTTTTTGATAATTTTGGCTATATTCATGTATAATAGCATACATTTTGGTGAGATTATGTATTTTTGTTTGATCTTGGAAATTCCAGCTCAGCTCCAACAGTAAGTCTAAAATACACTGTGGAAACAAAATTGTTACAGTCATTCTGTTAAGTTAAAAAAATGCACCATTTAAACCCATTCAAACTGCAATTTTTGATCCTATAGCCATCAAAGCATAAAAACATGCATTGTATTATTCCTGGGTGTCAATCTGGGCTTTTCCCTTGGAATTTGTCATTTTTACTTTTTTCCATCTAATGACCTCATCTTTACCAAATTTTAAATACATGCTATTTCCACTAAGTGCACTGTCACAATCAATGTTGCTGCTAATGATTGACATATCCCAGGTTGGGATAATTAAAAAAAAAAAAACTACTTTGCATGTGAGATATTGAAAATAATTATTTTTTTATGTTTTTTTTTTTTGCATCTAAAAACATAGTGGCATCATGACAGAAACCTGGCATTTAAGGGTCAAAATTCTGAAAATTAATGAATATGTTATATTTATGATTAGGACTGATAATGGTTAAAAATATATCAATAAAATTAGAAAATCATATTCATGTAAAATATTTTTTATAGCCTGATTTGTGCATTATGTGCACAGAGCAATATGAGTTTGAGTATTTTACACTGCACAAAAAAATAATAATGTATAACAATGAATGTTGCTGCTAATCATTGACATATCCCAGGCTGAGATAATAAAAAGAATCTACTTTGCATTTAGTATATTGAAAATAATTAATATTTTGTGGGGTTTATTGGGGTTTTTTCCATTTAAAAAGAAGTGGCATTATGACAAAAACCTGGCATTTAAAATTAAAATTAATGAATATTTGATCTTTATGATTGGGACTGGTATTGATTAAAAAATTACCTCTATTAAAGTAGAAAATAATCTAAATGTGTAATATTTTTCAAAGCTTAATTTGAACAGTGCATGTTGTGTGCAGAGAAATATTTTTGGTCATAATATTAAAGCAGGCCCTAAGGGGTTAATGATTTTTATTTCACCCACCAACAACTTATCTGCACATCCCTGTGTTGATTCTCTTCTTCCTCAAGTCAAGTTAATTTTATTTATAGAGCCCATTATAACAAAACATGGTTTGCCTCAGAGGGTTTACAGTGTACTATACCCCTCTGCCCTTAGACCCTCACATCACCCAGGGAAAAACTCCTGAAAAAGATCCGCTGTAACAGGGGAAAAAAAAGGAAGAAACCTCAGGAAGAGCGGCAGAGGATGAAAATAGCAATACATCACTGTGGGTCAGACCACATGTCATTTTAAGACCTCCACACCCAAGGGTGCACAGATGGACACAAGTACATCTGCCAGTTACACAACACGGGTGCTGGCTGTGAGTATGACAACTGTGTCGGTCTGAAGCTTCCAATAACCGCTTTGCACCGGGCTGATAGACAGATAGACTGTCATGGATGAATGAAAATATCTGCAGGGCGCCTGAAGAACCACAAAAAAGTCTCCCCTCTGGATGTCTTACCCTGAGGATGAGGCGGATGGTGGCCACTCCAGACGTGGCCATGACTTTGGCACTGTTGGGCACGAGGTTCAGCAGTGTGGGCATCACGCTCTCCGCTCCATGGTCAAACTTGTTGCCCAGTATTGATGATAAATGTCTGGCAGGGGGAGAATGAGGGAGGGATGTGGTGTTCATGAACGTGTGTAACGTCCGTTAACATGGTGATGTGCCATTGTTCTGCAGGTGTGTCAAAAACGCACAGTTCTTCCAAAGACAAGGCTGTAATGTGTGAAAGTTGATTTCACTTTCTGCATTTTAATTATCTGAGCAAATCAAATCTATTTCATTCATAAACATGGGAAGAAGGCAACTAGTGACAAAAGAAAATACCCCAAAATTAGAATTAATAAAAAGTACTAAAAAATGACCTGAAAATTTGTGAAAAATAAATAAATAAATGAATGAATAATAAGAAAAAAAGGAAAATGACCTGGGAAAAATGTGAGTTATAATAATTCTGTGACATAATTTTAATTTAGAATAATGATAATTAGCTAAATGCTTCATTAAATAGTTTTTCAATAGGTTTTTTTCTTTTTTCCCTAAACGTTGTTTTCTAGACTTTTTAAAAAATAATTTCCTAAATCCACTAATTTATACCAATTTGTGGAACATTTCTTACCAAGTGGCTCATTGCCTTTTTCTCATGCTTTTGAGAGAAATCACACCAATTTGCTCAGGGCTAAAAGGTTTAAATATTTGTTAAAGGCGCCTGAGAGCAGCACAAGAAAATTGATGTTACTCCATGGGTAATTGCAAAGAGTGAGAAAATGACTTAGGGCAAAAAAAAGAAATCACGCAGAGTTAAACTGCATATGTAAAATTACAGTTGTCTGTTTTTGGAAAGAATACAAAAAAGATAAACTGAGAAAGAGAAAGGTTAAAAAAGTCAACAATATATGTAGGTTAACATGGTTTAAGAACTGAAGTAAATTTCAATATGCTATGCAATAATGCTCTCCCTCAGCTGTTAAATGTTCGTACTGGATTAAAATACAAACTGTGGTGACATTACAGGCGATGATGATAAGATCTATGTAGCTCCCATCTATTCATCAAGCTGCTGCTCTTTGCGTGCATCTCTGCTCCGCTGCACCTCATCAGTGTTGGATTAAAATTTGGATGACGGATGTTTTGGGAGTTTTTGGCATGCTGCTCCTCTCATATCTGAGCACGGCTCATGTTCATTAGCTTAAGTGTGTGTAAAGAATATATTTAAGCATTTTGCTGGCATAGTCTAATCATTTAGAGATTTGAGTTAATGTCACTGCTGCCAATCAAAGCCATTAAGAGTTCGCTGGTGAGGCAACTGATGCTAACCCACTGAAGAATCTTAATGACTCTACGATTACAACACAAACGACCAAAGTTTTCCACCATATTAACCTGTGAATTATGCCTGTGCCTTTATTTTAATCAATCAGTGCTGACATGTAACAGACACACTCAAAATATTCACATACACAAAATATTTGTTTGAAGCCAGGGACACACAACTTGCTTTGCTTGGGTGTCAATTTCAAAAAATGGCAGGAGACCAGGGGACAGTCATAGCAGCCCCATATATGTTTCTAGGACTTTTTTTAAGACATTTTTAAGATTTTCAACATTTCAAGGATTTTAGGACATTTCTAGGACTGTAGGATTTTTCTAGAATTTTTAGGACATTTCTAGGACTTCAGGACATCGAGTCATTGTGCTGTGTCTTTGTTCTGACCTGCTGAGAGACTGCAGATGTGAATTAGCTTTGAGCTATAATCTGGTACGATGCATCAAATGGTAACACTTATGTTTTAAACTGTTCATGATCCCTTTTAAATAAAACACCTCTCGTGAAAAACTGCACTGATACAAGTCAGCATAATCAAGATCAGACATTTTTGGGAAACAGAAACATAAGAAAAACACTTTTTCTTTGTTAATGGAGAGGAACCTCTATGGTTTAATTAACGCTAATATTCAGAAATCAAAGAAACAGGACAGGAATGCTGCGTAGAAATGACTCCAAGCATTTCGTGCATAGCAATTATTCACAGCTGTGTAAGTCACAGATTCTATTTAGTCTAAAATTCTTCACCATCCTTTACATAATTTACCATACTGATGCCGGAATGCAATTTTGAAACTTGTTGAGTTTGTAGGAATCACAAAAGTAATCTCACTTTATTATTAAAGGATCATATAAGATGTAAAAAATGCTCCGTTATTTTTGATCACATTATTTGTGGCTACTATAAAGTGGTACTCTTGAGTCCAAAAACCATTTAGAAATGCCAGTGGGACAGTACATCCACAACTTCATCTTACCCCAGTGTGATGCAGGCCTCGCGGACCACCTGTGAGCGCAGGTCTTTAGCTGACAGCTTGAGGGGAGCCTCGAGGAGACGCAGCTGCTGAGGGAAACTCTCGTACTCAGTTGCCCCGGCCAGCATGAGGGAACGGACCTTCTTCAGCTGGAGACAAACAGGCAAAGACAAAATAAAGACATATGTATCAGGTCCTCATCACTGGATTCATACACTTTCACCCTGTCTCTGTGTGTGTGTGTGTGTGTGTGTGTGTGTGTGTGTGTGTGTGTGTGTTAATTTGGTTTCTGAGTCTTACCGCTACCACTCGGTGCTCCCAGTCATGCTTGTCATCAGACAGCACTTCTCTGATCTTAGTCAGCTGATCCTCCAGCTCTCTGTTAGAGTAGATCTGGACACAGAGACACGGGAGAGATCATTTGGTCATCATCCTCAGAATCAACTGTTTTTAAGCACTGCGTTTGCTTTAAAGACTGAGATTAGACAGAGGCCAGCTGGTAATAGTCCACACCATTCACCACGCTCCAAGTCTGTGCAAGAGTAAGCACAAGTCTGTGACATGCAATCACCATCATGAATTGACACCCTGAAGAAATCAGAAAATACTGCTGAAGCTGTGGATGCTGTGGCAGAAATAAAGGGATGGTTTGACATGAAGAGAGATGCCATCAAATGTCTTGTTAAGACTCTGATACCTGAGAAAATTGGCTCGATGTTTTTCAAAAACATGGGAGGGCAACAAGCAACTTAACAATAAATGGCCCCCAAAAATTGCAAGAAATTAGTCAAAAAAAAAGGTTACAGAAAAATTACTGAAAATGAGCAAAAGAAAAAGTAGAAGAAAAAGAAAAAAATGTTTTAAAAAAATTTAAAAAGGGGGAGAAAATGACCTTCAAGTAACAAAATTAATAAATATATAATTAAGAGAATGTTAAATATAGTTTTCTAGACATTTCCCCCGTTTTTGATCATATCGAATAATCCTCCCCAGCTAATTGTCAGATCATTTCCATGTCACCTTTTAATAGTTTTTTTTGCAGTTTGTAGGACTGGTTGAAATGGTTTTGAAATAAATCATCTCTGATTTTCGAGGTTTGCGAGATAACTGATGTTCATCCGGGTCTAAAAGGGTGAAAACAAAGCAGCCTTTTGATAGTTATGGAGAAGTTTCTATTTTTTAACAAAAAAAGGAGTCAGGCAGGACCATCCGATGTTCTACGACCCAATGTTTCCTGCCCAGATGGCCTCTGAAATAGTCCTGATAGACCTGCAAAACACAGCAGCTTTTCCTCTTTTTATTGAACTCCTGTAGGGCGTGAACACAGTCTAACTGTTCACACTGGACGAGAAAGCACCTTTTGTTGCGTACCTTCCTCTGTATTTGTCATCTTCCTTCTTTTGCTAGATTTTACACTCTAACAATATCAGACATCACTGTGCTCATCATACCTGCACTGAGGGCACATCTTCAAAGGCTTTGATGAAATCCTCTTCATCAACAGCGCCAGCACCTGCTTCTTTACCTTTGAGAAAAACATGCACATTGAATTATTCTTGAGATTCTACACCTCAGCATTTCTAAGAGTGATCAAAACAGCAGGAAAAGGTTTGATATCTCTTCAGCACACGCAGTCTTAAGACAAGGCATTATCAAATTTACTATTACTAATGTTGAACAGTAAATGTATTGCTGCTAGTGTTGCCCATAGATATTAGATACCGAGTTCTCTGTTTGACATGAGTCGCTGAGGGTGCAATTTTGGGAAGGTCAAAATCCGCTAGAAAACAAATACATGTGTTTTGAGAGATTCAGATTTCACTTCAAAATTGACTGTAACTTGATCAATTCTGAACTGATTTTCATGAATTTGTTTCGTTATAAAAAAGTGAACATAACAGTTGTTACCGTACTTAATGTAATATAATGTTTCTGATATGTCATGGAAGTATGAAGTTGAATTAAATGAAGTTGCATTAAATTTTAAGAAGCAGAAAATGTAAACACTGAAGTAAAATGGCCAGTATTCATAATAGTAGTAGTAGTAGTAGTACTAGTAATGACTAGTAATTATAAGTCAGAGCCTGCATGTCTGAGTGTTGTGGCTATGCGGAAGATTACCATTTTGTCATAGAGCTGATTAGATTGCCTCCAATCGCTGAAATTAATTCAAAGTAACTAAAATCATGTTCACTTTCTGATGTTTACAACAAAACACATTTCATGAAAATCAGTTCAGAATGAAGCGACTTGCAGTTGACTTTGTTGTGAAATCCGCATCTCTCAATACACACATATTTGTTTTTTGCTTTTTTAAAAAAAAATTATTTATAACACTAAAACAATACACACAAGTTTCACCATATTACCAACTTATCACAATGGCCAATGAATTATTTATGTTTCTGATATCTGTGGTGTTTCCTCCTCCCTCACCTGAAGCCTTAGCTGAGGTGGCTGAGCTGGGTCGTCTCACAGAGCTCACTACAGTCCTCCTGCCACTGGGAGGCGCTTTGGATGATGAAGAGGAGGAGGACCGGCCTCCGTCCACAGAGTCTTCATCCTCAAAGTTTTTATCTGCAACGACACAGGCAGAAAAAGGGAAGATGTATGATGTAATGGTCAATTTAAACAGTGGAAAATGCTCCTCGATGACTGAGAGATATTTCCCGTAAGGATCAATACATGATTATTTCCTCGTCATTCGGTCAGAGGTGTTCTTCCTAAACGCGTCACCCTCCTCTTCTCATCAGTGTGCCTACAGTAGGCCCTGAGTCATCCCTGCTGTGTGACCTCTGGCTGCCTCTGGGGAAAGAGTGCGACGCAGTCAATCTGTCAGGTCATGTGTATGTATCCATTCAGCCTTTATCATCCATCCATCTGACTTTAATCTGGTTTGGCAGTGCACGATACATGGCCCCCTGTCACCTGCCCAACGTGACCATTCACACGAGGGATTAGCTCCGGGGCAGATATGACGCTCGGTGCCGGGTGGTTTGCTACCAGCTGAGGCACGGCCACCACGAGAATGTTTGTTAGGGTCACCGTCTATTTTTGAGGACATTTGTGATAAATAGCAAACAAATTATGAGTCAATTTATCACAAGGGGTGTGCTCCTGTAGATCAGCTTACTATAAAATACTGTTTAGGAATAAGCTGCGCATAAACATGGCTTCAATCAGTGGAGGCAAGTCACATTTATTCATGTGAGTAAACACCGTAATCAAGCTCATATAGAAAACAAGCCCCGAAATGTGCCTGCTGCGACGAGAAGCATGACAACACATGTATCACAGACACCCAGAGAGCACATCAACAAAAGTGGAAGACGGAGACAAAGGCAACAGGTTGAGAGCGGAAAAGGTGGAGACGTACGTCCAGACACAGCTCAGCAACGACTGAAAGGCGAGACAGACAGAGTAGCAGAAAATCTGTATGAGCAAAAGCCAAGCCAGAGGAGAACAGAGGGAGAAACGGGAGAGATTAAAAAGGCATCATTCTTACGAGCGCAGATTTTCTTGCACACCAGCTTCCTCAGCATGTTTCTGCTGCAGCCTCAAACACGCTCGCTCTTTTTCACCAAGCATCTGTCCACAGGATGTGTGTGTGCGTGTCTGTGTGTGCCTCTGTTGTATGCTGGGCTCTGACAAAGTGCCAGACCAACCACCCCTTAAGCCTTCCTCTCTCAGTTATCTCTCTCTCTCTCTGTGTGTGTGTGTGTGTGTGTGTGTGTGTATCACAGTGCCATCACTGGTGATGCTGTCAGACTATAGGGACTCTCGCAGTGAAAAGAGGGAGGGGTCTATTGTTGTTGTGAGATCACCTTTTTGTGCTCACAAACACTGATACAACCCTGACAACAATCACAATGACAAAACACAGTGTTGCTACCGTGTTTTAATATCTACAAAAAATCTTAAAGTGAGCTCAATATTTGATCCCTATTAAACCTGAGCAGATTGGTTTGATTTCTTGCAAAAAAAAGGTTATAAGGAACTTAACAAGACATGGCCCAATAATTACCAAAAAAAAATAGTTAGAAAGTTACAAGAAACTCACCTGGAAAATAAACTACAAAAAGAGAGTAAAAAACAAAAAACAAACAAAACCCTCAAAAATAACCTAGAAAAAAACACTAAAAATGAAGATTTTATGGGGGTTTTCTGTTATGTAATTTTAAATATAAAATAACTACATAGTTATTATTATTATTAGTAGTAGTAGTAGTAGTAGAATAAATAACCATGAAAAAGTGCTGAAAGATAAGAATTTATATCATATATTTACTTATTTTTTATTTTTACATAATTTTTAATATAACATGATGATAATAATTATTATTGATGTTATTATTCTAAGTAGTATTAGCTGTAGTAGTAGTAGTAGTATAAATGACCCAGAAAAAGAGCTGAAAAAAGAAGAATTTATATCATATATGAATTAATATTTCTATTTTTTATATTACATAATATTTAATACAAAATGCTGATTGTGATTTTGAGTATTATTATTATTATTTATGTTATTATTAGTAGTAGTTGAAGTAGTAGCAATAGTAGTAGTACATATGTCTTTTTCAGGATATTTTTCAGTATTTTTTGGATGATTCTTCATAATCCTCCCCTCTTTTTGAAAAGTATTTTTAGGTAATTTTCTTGCCACCTTTTTCTAATTTCTTGTTACTGATGGTACACTTCTTGCCCAGTTTGTCAACTTTTTGCTCAAGTTTGAAAGGGTCAAATAGCTTGTGAAAGGCGGCTGAACGCAGCACAAGAAAACTGATACTGATCCAGGTTTCAAAGGGTTAATATTCAGATCCTCTGCTAGCTCCTCCACAGCTCTGTCCTCTGCTAACTGTTTACTAGCTGTTTTCTGTGATAAATGGGCACAGTGTTGATGAAGTCTGTGGTGCATCTTGATGAGAGAGTTTTTGGTAAAAAGTAATCAGAACATCATAAAAACAAGAATGCAAAGATTAGAGCAAAGATTGCAAACTCGGGGAACAAGAATGTGTTGCACAACAAATGCACAGCTTGCCTCACAATTTTCACCAATTAGTGTCAGGCTTCACCAACCCTTTGCCTCAAACTGCTCAACTTCTCCCAGCGGCTCTGTGCAGCACACACGTCTGTGGAAAAGCCATCTGGCCTCATTAACCTACATACTCGTGATTAACCAGCTAACAAGAGCATTTTTTAATTGTTTTTATTTATTTTATTATACAGAGTTCAGGGTGCCTCTTGGAGCAGAAAACACCAGCTATAAAGGCTAGCCTTGCCATTTATTTTAACCCTTTGAAACCTGGATCAGCAACACTTTTCTTGTGCTGCACTCAGACACCTTCACAATATTTAAACCTTCAAAATTTGAGCAAATAAATGTAAATTCGTTTAAACTGCGGCATATATAAGAAATTCATATATATATAAATATGATTTTAAATATATATATATATATATATCCAAAAACCTTTATTTGTAATTATCATAATTTTATATCTAATTTTTTTTTACTGAGTTCTTATAATTTCCCTTTTTTTAATTTTCTTATTATTATTTTTTCCAAATTTTTAGGGGTTTGATTTATTTTTTATTTCTTTTACTTTTTACCATTTTATTGTACATTTTTGGGTCATTTCTTCTTAAGCTGCTCATAAGCCTTTTCCTGTGTTTCTGGAAGAAACCAAGCCAGTTTTCTCAGGTTTCAAAGGGTTAAGGTAAACTATAACATAAAGGAAATTAAATTTAAATTCTCTAAAAAACCCTATGTGAGCTCACTCTGTCTGATCTCCACCTTTCCATCAGAGCTAATATCTTGAGCCCCGTCACAGCGCCCTGATTCACGAAGAAAAGTATCGATTACAGCCGTCAGAGGGCTGTTCTCACCACGCTGACACAAATGTCGAGGTAATTCATCTGTGTGTCAGGGGAGCAATTAGCGCTGCATGCAACATAATATGAGCAACTGAACCTAGACGTACACATACAGGCTTAGGTAAAGGAAAGTCTTTCATTAAAGTAGAACAGTGTGCCGAGGCTGTGACTTTTAATAGTCACTCCTACACTGAGCACACCTTCCTCCAGACGCAGGGCTGTTTGATACAAAACACACACACACACAGGAAGTACACCGGAAGGACGGCAGAGAAAGGACACACAATATTGCAGTAGGCAACTTCCTGTCAGGGGAAAAGATCCTATGAGGAGCATCAATATTCTTCTTTGTCTACTGTCTCTGTCCATTTTGTTACCTGATGCCTGATGAAGGTCTAATACCGAAACGTCAAAAGAAAAAGTGATATTGCAAGCTAGACGGTGTGCAGGGAGTCCTTTTGCAGAGTATGCGATGCCAGTATACTGTCTAAAATCACACAATGCAGTGACATGATGCCGCCGTTATTTGGTTTTGTGTAAAAATGCAAAGGCGGCATGAAGAAGGGATTTTGTTACGACCCTGTAGCACAATTTTTATGTAAAACAGGCTTGTGTCAAAGTGTCTGAGGATGGATTGTTCCTTTCATTAATGGTAGTAGTTGCTTTTAAAGTCACTGTCTGCCACTTCATTACCTCCTCACCATACTATTTTGTTACAGAATTGGTCAGACAAGACGACAAAAGTAACAGACAATCATAAGAAAGAAAGAAGAAAAGAAGAAGCAATTGGCTTCATATAAAATACATGAATCAATAATAATAATTTTAGGGGAAATATATGTATACAATCTCAAATAACGATTCATTATCTTGAGCGACAAAACCAAAAAAAAAAAAAAAGCGCTGAAAGTGCAGTAAGTGTATAATGAGGTCCATTTCAAGAATCAAAGATGTGCTACCGTCTCTGTCCACTAGGTGTCAGGAAACACTGAGAAGTGCAACACACTCCAACACATTGAAGCACTCAAAGTTGCTGAAGCTGCATTGGCATCAGCAGAGTCACCAGTAATCTGTCTCTGGACCACAGGTTTATATAATGGGGAGGATTTTCTCTCCCCTCACTGTACTCTTTAGGGGGAGAATAAAAGCCCAGAGGCATGAGGGATTAAGAGAAAGTTCAGGAAAGTTAAGTTAATAAGAGGACACACTTAATAACGTGTACTGTGTGTACTGCCAGAGAGGGTTAGACAGAGGAGGGGGCTCACTCACTGCAATCACCCCTCCCCCTTTTAACTTCCAGCTTCTCTGTGCCTGTCTCTATCAACTTATCTCTCTTTGTTATTGTCTCCATATTTCATTTCATCTTGTCCTGTTTTGTCTTGTCTATTTTATTTTATTTTATTTTTATCTATTCATTTTTTTTCAGTCCTCCTGGTTCTCCCTGTAGCTCAGGGGAAGCTGATGTGTTTCCCATCATGCTCTGGGCTTTGTCCATCACGCAGGCCGTGGTTTAGCCTGTGGCCTGTGGGGTTACATAACAGACAGATGACTGGTGAGCGGTTGTTATGTCATAACAAAGATTTCTTGTTTTGCTGACAAAACAGCGAGGCTGCTGGCAGGGCAGAAAATTATCCTTCTCGAAGCAAGTTATGGATTGAAAAAAAATATATATCAAACATTTAGCAGTACTTTCAACTGTTTTGTCTCTCATTTGAGTTGCTCCCACATAGACTACACCACATTTTCCACATTCCTCTACCTGTCTGTCAGATATCTACCCAGAAACTGAGCTCCTGCTCTCTTGAACATCACCTTGACAGCCAGGTAGGGGGGAGCTTACTCTACTGCAACTGCTGGCTGCTGCTGAGGGGTTTTCTACTGTTAGTATCTTATTAAACAAAATCAAATTAATTCAATTATTTTATTTTTATTTATTTATTTTAAATTAATTTTTTAAGAAAATTGTTAAATGTTGACGGCTGAAAGTAAAATCAGAGATGCGAACATTTTTAAATATTTTATATCTCTATGTAACACTGATATTTGTATCTTTTTTGTTTTGTTGTAATTTTATGTAATCTATGATAATATAAACCATTTTATCTTCTTTTTACTGTAAACTGTTATAGTATGCACATTATTGTATATAATCTTAATATCTGTTTTGTTTTTGTTTGTTTGTTTGTTTGTTTGTTTGTTTGTTATTTCTTCTTTTTTTAAATTAAACGCCTAACTAGGGACAGGAGTTGGAAACTAGCAACAGCTATAATCTCTATATGTGAGTTAAACTATGGAACAGTTTTGATGTAGTGCTAAAGCAATGTCCAGATATAAACCAGTTTAAAATAATGTGTATCAAACAATTTTCACAAGGTACAGGGATGGAGAGGGGGTTTGACAATCACTGGGTGTTTACAGTAGTTACTGTTTATTTATTAGGTTATTTAATATTTATTTTATCTTCTCTTTTTTTCTGGAAATAATAATGAAAAATCAGAGATGTTTAAATTTTGAGTATGTATACATGAAGTTAATCTTAGTATAGGTTAAAACAAGGAAATTTTTTTACTTCTTCTCACTCCTTTTTGAATATGTAAACCAAGTCATTATGTATTTGTCTGTTTCTTATAAATACTTTCTCTATTTCCCTTTTTACATGTTTTTGAAAAATAAATAAATCAAATCAAAAATTCAAATAAAACATCAGTTACTGCAGCTTGTTTGTAACAGGCAAAAGCTGTAGTATGATCATTTGCAGTGTCCCTATCAAATAAAACTATATAAATGAAATAAAGAAATATTATTCACCTCAGTGTAGTAGGAAAAACATTCTGATGACCAGTCAACACATGACATGTGAAACCTTTACTCTATGGTTTCCTCTTTAACTTGTGGTCCCAAAAATTCCCAAAAAGAAAGATATCAGAGGGCAGGCTTTGAATCCTTCCTCTCTGTCAGAAAAAGCCGACTGATCCTCTGAAGTTGACCTTTGGCCTGTTTTGATGAGCACTGCTCTGAAGCCTTAAAGGCTCGGCTCAGTGTGGGCTTGATATTTTCACAGCACGCAGACAGAACAGAGACATATTATTGTAGTCTGGTTTGTTGTGAGGACAATGAGCTGGCTGTCCCACTCACACTCTACAATCCACTGAAGGACAGAGGAACAGCAGCAGAGAATTGACTTGTTGATTTCCCAGTGGCCATGAGGTCCCCGGGCTCTAAAGGGCCGTCCACACCCGAGAGCGATAACTATAACTGTAACTATAACTACCACTACAACTATAACTACCAGTATAACTATAACGGTAACTTCTCTGGCATGACTATAGCTTCTGGTATAACAACAACTATAACTATAACTTCCGGTAACTATAACTACCAGTATAACTATAACTTCTGTATAACTACAACTATAACTATAACTTTAACTATATAACTATAACTATAACTACCAGTATAACTATAACTTCTGTATAACTACAACTATAACTTTAACTTCCAGTATAACTATAACTATAACTACCAGTATAACTATAACTTCTGGTATAACTACAACTATAACTTTAACTTTCCATATAACTAACTATAAACTATAACTACCAGTATAACTATAACTTCTGTATAACTACAACTATAACTTTAACTTCCAGTATAACTACTAAACTATAACTTCTACTAACCAGACAGTATAACTACAAGACTATAACTATAACTTATAAACTATAACTTCTGTATAAACTATAACAACTATATAACTTTAACTTCCAGGTATAACTACAACTATAACTTTAACTTCCAGTATAACTATAACTATAACTATAACTACCAGTATAACTATAACTTCTGGTATAACTACAACTATAACTTTAACTTCCAGTATAACTATAACTATAACTACCAGTAATAACTATCTGGTATAACTACAACTATAAACTTAACTTCCAGTATAAACTATAACTACCAGTATAACATAACTTCTGATATAACTAACTATAACTTTAACTTCCATATAACTATAACTTCTACCAGTATAACTAACTATATAACTACAACTATAACTTTAACTTCAGTAATAATAACTATAACTACCAGTATAACTATAAGTTTTAAAAGATTTAAAATTAAAAGTTTTAAAAATCATTCTAATTCAAATAGATGGTGGAGTCCACACTACAACTGTAACGTAATTGTTGAACGATATCCTTTGGATTGCTCTTAGAGCGATTTCATGAATGACAGAAATACTAACAGCCTATCAGAGTTTTTTCTTATTTAATGGCCTAATCCAACATAGATCCTAACATCTAATTTGGACTACAATTTTTTTTTTTTTAAAGGAGGAACTTGGAACCTGAAAAAACTGTGGTGTAACAGAACCAGGTCCAGGCACTCAGGGTGGTTAGAAAAGCATAAAAGACCTCTAATTGATAGGGCTAGAAACATTAAAAAAACACACCATCCTGAGTGCCTGGACCTGGCTCTTTCACACCACACAGTCTTTGCTTATAAGTTCCTCTTTTTTTAAGTATTCCCTTCTATGAGCACAGGTGGTTTGAGGGACACCGGAAGCACTCATGCTTTCTCCTTTTTCTCACATGTATGTTTTTTTGTTGCAGATGTATGAAGCTGTGGACTATTTTACTGTTTGGTTTTCTTTTTGTTTTTATTCCTGTGAATTCAGTCATCATAAATTGATTCATCTCCCTGACTATAGCAGATTCTGGCCAGTAGATGGTGATGCTGACCGCTATCAGGAGTTGATGAAAGAAAAAAAATCCCTAGTGTTGATTTGAAAACTACATCACCTTAATAAAATGATTTATAGACTAACAAATTTTCCCCTAGGCTGTAGGTTTATGCAACCACTGCCGGGGCAGCCAGCCCCATAGGTTCACGCTGCCAAATAAACGAATCCAATCCACAGGAAAAGCCACAAGATCAATCCAAACGCATACACTTTTGGTCCCAACATTTTACTCATTGGCACTGCACTCTGAACAGTAGCACATACCTCAGTGACAAAACGTTTGAAAAAATTAATTAATAAAAACACAAGAGAACACAGCGCCAGGTAATGATGTCACCGACAGGGCAATAATTTGTCCTACAATGATTTTGAATTTAGATCCAAATCCTCTGAATTTTAAGTGCTCATTTTGGGCGTCATCAGTACATACATCTACAAATTAAAGTTTCAGGAGTGCTTTCAATATCGGCTTCTTAACTGCACCTCATCTCTGTCATTTAGGATTCAGGAACAACCTTTAACACAGTACAATCACTCAATCTCGGCTGTTATCGGCTATAGGCTTTCTGGCACTGATTGGGTCTCTGAAGTTGGCTTTGTCTTCACTGATGTCCTCTTTTACCACCGCCACAATGTCCCGCAAACTGATGTGGATTCATGGTTGAAACTCTCATAATAGAGTGGTTATATTCTCCTAAATCCTGTTGTCTTTGAAAAAGATTTGATGAAATTTCAATTTCATTTTTGTAGGAGTATGTAGCACATGCTCTGTGCCGCTTTTTACGGAACGTTATTGTTTCATCAGTGTGGATGTTCACTTGTTATGGTTAAAGGTATAGTGCTCGGTGTTGACAGCCCTTCATTCAGCGCAACTAACTGCAAATTTTGAGTCCAGGTTGCCTACTGACTGATTTTAAAAGCAAATTATGAATGCTGGAATCTTTCATAAAATAAAAAAAGATGTAGTCAGCCTTGAAGCAGCTTAGCGCCTCTACTGCCAACATTCAGGATTTTCGGCTCAGCTAAAAGCTTATATCTGTGCTCTTTACTTTTGGGTGTGTTGTGTAAAGATCTGAGTTTTGCTGAGGAAACTGAGCTGTATTTCCACCATAACATGAAATATGTTTACTGCAAACAAATCAATGCAGCATCGTACTTTCCTCAGTCGATGTGAGGGTCTACGGACAGAGGGATGCGTTATGCTGTAAAGAGTATGCTCTGAGGCAAATTGTGATTTGAGATAATGGGCTTTAGAAATAAAATTGACTTGACTTGACATGGCCCAAAAATTTGCCCAGAAATTATTTCAGAGGTTCTAGAAAATTACCTGAAAATAAGCAAAAGAAAAAAAAAAACAAACAGAAAAAGGTCATTTTCTTGTCACCTTTTCATAATTTTCTTGCACAATATGGGGACATTTCTTGCCAAGATGCTCATATCCCATGTGTTCAAATGAAATCATACCACCACACAGAAGTGATGTCAATACAGATTTCACACAAACTAAAAATAGAGAGGATCAGCATCAGCCAGGAGTCTCACATTCATCTCTTCCTACACTGCATCGCTTCGGAGAGAGATGGCCAGGTTGCAAACACGAGACAGATTCAAATGTCGAGACACAACACCAGAGGAATGTTGACACACAAGAAAAAAGGCACAGACTTGTGAAGAGACGACAGGTTAACAGGAGACAAGGTGAAAAAGTTCACTGCGTTAGTTAAATACTACTGTTCTACAAAATGTCTTAAATACACAACAACATCCATTAATGAATATTTCTGAGTATTTAGGTCCTTGTTTTGTAAAAAATGAAGTCTTGGAACTAGCACCTGCCACTATAGATTAATAGAACACTTGCACAATGTTAATCAACCCTTTGAAACTTGAGCATGGCTTGATGTCTTTCAAAAACATGAGAAGACGGTATTGAGAAAAATAAAGACAAAAAATGAGCCAAAATGATTAAATGAGATTAGTTAAAAAAAAAAAAAATTATTATAATAGTAATAAATAATAATAAATAATAATAATAATAATAATAATAATAATAATAATAATGTTTTTTAAAGGAAATGACCCAAAAAATTATCAAAAAATATTAGTAAAAACAAAATATCTGAATATTAGTAAAAGAAGTTTTTTTTTTTTTAAAGGAAATGCAAATAAGTTCTAAAGAAAGAAAAAAGTTTTGGGCGGAGTTAAAGTAAGAAAATAACTGGGCAAAAGTGCTTACATTTTTTTTGAATAATTTTGTAATGTAATATTAATTATTTTATTATGATCATTATAAATATATAGTCATCAACATTTTTCCCAAGCTTTTCTTCTTTTTTCCCCAAGACATTTCCCCCTTGCTTAAAAAAAAACAAACTACAGATTTCTTCTGATTTGTGGGATGTTTCTTGCCAAGTTGCTCATTGACTCTTTTCCCATGTTGTTAAAAGAAATCGCACTAATTTGCTCACGGTTCAGAGGTTTAAATGCTTGTCAAAGGGGTCTGAAAGTGGCACAAGAAACATTATGTCAATTAAAGTTTCAAAGCGTTAACTCTCTTTCTCTTTTCTCTCCCTTAATGCTATTATGGTGAAAGATTTGCACTAAATTCGGACAGAACTGTAAAGGCAAAAAAATGAGTTTTTGTGCAAATACAAATGTGCACTTAAGCCTGCTCACCCCAGCTCTCAGTTACTGAGGCCGCTTCTTTGTGGCAACTTGCACAGATATTCAGTACTGTTGGCATGGATAACCCTTGCCTGTGTCATGGCAGAGGGGCCACAGCTACAGCGGGCCCTCATTGTGCCCCTCAAAGACCCCCTTTAATCCTCAGAGTCACTACAGAGGCTGCGTGCCCATTTCACTTGGCAGAGAGCATCAAGAAGACAATCACATCATTCAGTGCGCTGCTCACAGTTCATTCTCTTCTCCTGTCTCTCTCACACCCCCACCCCCAAACACACACACACACTCACACACAGTGTTTTCTCTCTTATTTCTACTGTCTCTTGCAACTGTGTACCGACTATTAACCGACTATTAATAATTAGCAAGCTGCATCTCCTGATCTTCCACAAGACTCTCAGAGACACCTTACACATAACAGATCCTGCCATTATGTGGGACTTCAGTACAGTGTTTGCCTTAGGTCAGGGGTGTACAAACTTCTTATGAATTCTGGACAGATTAGATAAAAATACTTGAGGCTTGTTGCTTCTTGCATCATATGAGTTACTAAAAAAAGAAAAAACGCACATACAAATGCGAAAAACACAACCGTTTCATCTTTAAGTATTCAACTTTGCACCACTCCTGAGAGCAGCATCCATCACTGTCGAATTTATGGGGGTTTTTTTTGCTGTTGCCATGTGCCAAATTTAAGGGAAAAAATCATGAACCAACATCTTTATTTCTTCAGCTCCAAAGATGTAGCAGGATCAAGGATAAATGTAATTACATTTTTTTAAACTCTGATTAAAAAATGACTAATTAATCTACCTTCTACCGTCTTCCACCTTCTATTTAGGGCTGGGAACAATTTTAACCAAATATTAATTGTAAAATAAAACATGGCTTTTTTGGTGACATAAATGCAAGTGGCCATTTGATAATTTAAAAAAAGTCAGATTTTTGTCATTTATTTTTCGAGATATTACAAGGTAAAGAAAAAAGAGAAGAAAATCTATTCATAAAATCACGTTTTTGCATTTTCAAGACCTTTGAAAGATTGATTTAGGACACTTTAATATCAGTTAAGGCCTTATTTTTAGATAAAGGCTTTTTTGAAGATCTGCAGGAACCCTGATATAGTATATTCTGGTGGGGGAGGGGCTAAAACTAATCATTCATAGTACCACCTATTGCCACATCAGATTCCATTCTCCCATTTAACAATTTAAGTTTTTCAAACATTTATCAGTTACTAAAAAATCCAAATGAACTTCTCTTCACATCGGCATAAACCTGTTCCACTGTACACCATTTATTTAAAAAGAAAGTATGAAACGTTTAACGCTGGTTCGACTGGTACTCACATCATTTCCTCCCTTCAAAACATTTTCATTAACACAAAGAGCAGTGAGGGCAACACAACGTCACCACTCTGTTTGAACTAAATATTCTCTGGTGTGTTCTGCTAAAAACAAAAACACAGAATCCAATACAGAATAACAATACAGTGTAATGTTTGTCCAAAAACTTCACCCTGAACCTTTTGAAACTTAAGCAAATTGGCCTGGTAACAAGGCAATGAGCAACTTAACAAAAAAATGACCAAAAAAATTGCAAGAAATTAGTAAAATGTTACACGAAAATTACCTATTAAAATAAAAAAAACAGTGAATGACAGAAAAAAAGTACAAAAATAAAAAAATAAATAAATATGAATAATAAGAACTTCTTTTTGTTGCCAAATTTTAAATATACTGTATTGTTATTTGATAATTTTCAAATTATTATACCATCTCTCTCTTTTTTAGCTAAGGTTTTAGCCAAGTTAATTTTCTCGTCACCTTTTGCATTTTTTTTTTTTTTGCAATTTGACAGACGTTTCACGCCGAGTTGCTGATTGCCTTTTTCCCCATGTTTTTGAAAAATTCAAACCAATGTCATTTGTAAATTTCAAAGGTTTAAATACTAGTGAAAGGCATGTGAACGCAGCACAAGAAAAGTGATGTCGATACAGGTTTCAAAGTCTACTATTTGATGGTATATGTACATATCTTATAGACTCTAAGATATGTACATATACCATTCCTCTATAATATAGACGGAGCAAACAAATACATATTTAAGCCTTCATTTTCCAGAGTATTAAGTATAAAACTCACCATATTACATAATATAGAAAAGGTCTTTCTTTACAGCCTCCTCCACATGCTGCTACAGCCAATACCAGCAGTCACACACACCTACACACAATCCATACACACATAGGAAAACACGTTAAGCTCTTTGCAAAGCAGTGCATTCACTGTGTGTGTGTGTGTGTGTGTGTGAGAGAGAGAGAGAGCGAGAGAAAGAGAGAGAGATGATCAAAGGGCTTCCTCAGAATGAGAATTCAGCCCCCAATGATGTTAACTCTTTCCTACATGGTGCAGGATATAATACTACACACACGCAGACACACACTTGCATGCACACACAGCGCTCATGCACCCACCACAGGCACAGAGGCACTCATGTCATCCCAAATCCATGAGAGTAGCAGCCCTGAGAGCCAATCGAAGACCTGTTATTTCTTCTTTAATGGATAGATCCCAGTAGGCCATCACTTACACGTGGTTAAATATGTTATCATCTGTATCCCCTGCATTTAGTGCAGTGGTAGGAGGGGCGTGCCACTTGAGACAAAATCCAGTTAGTACCAAAACAAGATAAAATCACTATCAAGTTATTTTATCAGTGACATGATGGGGCTGAAGGTGCAAATGTGCTCTGCTCATCACAGTGGGAAAAAGACAGACTTACAGTGTCCACTACGTTCATGTAACAGCAAAGCACTAAATCTGAGGACACTGAAGGCAGCTCATGCACACACTGAAATACACACAAAGCCTCGGGGATTAAGCCAATTACAAAGGCGCTGTGTGATTGTGTTGAAGAAACTGAAAAGCCATCGGCTGATTCTCCCATTTTCATGGTTTCCCGTTTTAAGACTGTCCTCTCTGTGCTTAAAAATACCGCCTCTATTTGAAGCTGCAGTTTGCATTATGCATTGATCTGCTATAAATGGTCCCATACAGAACCAGACAGAGCTGTAGAAATTCTGACAATGCTGACATGTCCACTTAAAGAAGAAGACGGTTACAGAAATCAGTTATTTAAGAGCAACAGCTAAATTTGGCCGAGCAATCTCAATTAGTAGTTGCAAATTAAAATATTCTATCTAAATGTATTACTGTATCATAATCATGGCTATTTGTTGCTGCACTGCAACTAAAACAAGTCTATTAGTTAAGAACTAGCTAAAATTTGTATAATCAATTTATTGTCATTTGACAACATCACCATTGGGCTCTGGGAACTTGTCATAAGGCTTTTTCAAAATTTACTTACATTTTACAGATCAAACAATTACTTGAGACAATTATCAGTCAATGAAAATACTTACATGATACTGATAATGAGAATATTTGTAAGTTGAGGCACTAATTTCTAAACACTTTTTTCCAAATTAGCTGTGGTTCTTGAACCTCTTTTTTTGTTGTTTTTGGTTGTTCAATGTGTGTTTCATTCTGAGCCGCCTCTCTAAATTCGGAAGATTTTGCAGATGTGTGAAAAGCAACACAGGTGGAACGCTTCATAAGTTATTTTATTCCTCAGCAGCAGTTTATCAAGTTTGACTCATGGAGTGAATAACTTTTAGACTTTAGACTAGACAGAGTGAACAAAGTTTCATTTACAATGCAACTAATGTTTTGCTGCTCCATCTGTGCCCAGAGTGCACTCTGCACACCAAGACTGCAGTGCTATAATAACCGAATGGTAAATATATTCCAGTAGAGCTCCTAATGAAATGTCCAGCTCTAAAAATAGAGAATCTATTTGTGGCAGCAAATGTTTTAATTGTGGCTGGCTGCCACATGTAAGTGAATGTGTTGGAAACCCTGGTAAACAAGTATTTCTGACTCAACCTCTTCATTGTTGCCTTTCCCATCCTCTCTTTTTTTTAAACCTGTAGAATATGACAAGTCCACTAATGTTGTCACTATTCGCACTTCAGGTCAAGGAAAAGCAGCTATTTTTTTGGATTCCAGCAGAGAACAAACTTTTCTGTTTCTAAACCAGTTCATTTTTGGTCAAAATGCTCTGAACAGTTCAAAATTAGGTGTGCTAATCAGAAGGGAACTGGATCTATGTTGGTGGAAAAGAGGCAAAAGAGTGGTACCACAAAACAACACAGTATCATATCATTTATCAGCCCTGACACAGCTCCTTAATACTCAGACATGAATTTGTCTGTTTCAGATTCCACACACATTATTGTTGTGCACAGAAGAAATGTCTGCTACTCATACCAACATAAACAAGTAATCTAATAAACACCCTCATGAGCATTCTACATCAATCAACCTAATGAAGTACTTGAGAGGTAGAGACTGAGATCGGAGCACTTTTGGGGGGTTTAGCTGTACCGTATTATTCTAAGAGGCTTATATATTGAGAGCAATTCACTTTGAGAGTAATCTCAGCATGCTGCATGCATTCAATTTCTGAGATTCTTATAAGAGATGCAAAACCTGGTGTTTTATTTAAATGAGTCCAGGTAGAAAATATATTTGACATTTTCTGCAAATATTCCCACTTCTGTAACAACGATATTGGAGGTGACCTGTACCACAAGTTCAAAACGTGTTAACGAGACAAGTTATGTCTCCTATCAGCTAGTCGCTATTGGACCTTCTTCTGGTTGGCCTAATACCTCACATACCAAACAAGCAGCAAACAGGTTGCATGTTGAACAGTGGCAACATGGATAACTTTTCGGCACGGTATATTTCGTACGACCTTTACACATTCCTTGGTACCTTCATCTTGTTTTTTTCCATCTTTCTTCCATGAATTTCTGCTATTCAACTTCCGGGTCAAAGCCCAGCACAGGGACTACAGAGCATGCGCAGAACACCTTGTTTTGATCAAGGTATAGTACATTGAACCCCAACTGAATTATCTAGGTGTGTCAGTCCGACTAGAGAAATCTGACAGTCAGACTAACGTGTTTGCATGTATTTTAAAAGTCCAGTTTTAGTCAGACTGACATAATAATTTGACTTTGTCTAACATCATGTAAACGTACTGATTGACAGCAACTCTCTCAGCCCTCATCATGTTCGCCAGCGCTGAACCAAGATGAAACAAGTGTTAGGATTCTTCCGGCGAGTTGTCACTCAAGACACTAAGAGGTGACTGGATGCAAGATTGTTTTCACAGTAGAGATTAGCAAGAGGCTAAATGTAAAATTACAGTCCTGCGCTTGAACGACTGCTGCGGCAAAACAACAACCAGCGTTCACTGAATTTACACAGGAGAGACACAACCTTCTAAGGTGTTTCCTTCTTTACAAACAGCTTTATTACGTAACAAGACTGAGTCAAAATACAGTAAGAAATTACATAAGAGAGTTAAAACTGATATTTTCTCCTGATCGAGAAGTCCTCTGTCAACCCTCCACAAACAAACACACAGCCACTCCAGAGATGGATAATCTCTGTGGGATTCAGATCTGTATTATGCATGTGTGTGACCTTAGCGAAGAGAAAACTCTATTTCTAGTCTTACCTTCTCCAGCTGTCATGGTGCAAAGCCGCACTGAAGCTGGACAGGAATGTAGCTACACAGCTGACAGCTCCGCTCGCTCTCTCTCACTCTCTTTAGTCTGTCCTATATCTCTCGCCCACTGTTTACCTCTCAGTGGCGCAAGAGGAATGGCTGCTTTGTTTTGCTCTCATCCGTCCCTCCCTCTCTTCCATCTCTCCCTCTACAATCTCTCTGCTCTCTCCTTCCTGTCTCTCTCCTCCCCCTTCCTCTCCCTGCTTGCCTGTGACAGCACTACAGCACAGCCGTCCCCTCCGCCTTCATCTATCTCTCACAATAACATCTGTGCATATATCACAAGACAAGAGAGAATTTCAGAACTTTGTGTCCTTTTCGATTTTAGCTCAACATTTATAATTTGCAAGTCCTCCTCTCTCCTCTGGCTCCCTGTAAAATCCAGGATTGAATTTAAAATCCTCCTCCTTACTTACAAAGCAAATGGTCATGTTCCATCCTATCTGTCGCAGCTCATAGTTCCAACCCTCAAGATCACTGCGCTCTGAAAATGCAGGATTACTTGTGGTTCCCAAAGTTTCCAAAAGGAGGACAGGAACCAGAGCCTTCAGCTACCATTCTCCTCTCTTATGGAACCATCTTCCAGTTTCGGTTAGGGAGGCAGACACCGTTTCCACTTCTAAGGGAAGACTTAAGCCCTTCCTCTTTGATTAAAGTTTATAATTAAGGCTGGCTCAGGTTGCCTGGACCAACCCACAGTTAGGCTGACATAGGTTTAACCTGCCGGGGGACTTCCCATTATACGCTGAGCTCCTTTTCCTTCTCTCAATGCCGCCATCAGAAAATCATGCACGTCTGTTTACTGCATTGCCGTTTGCAAGCTTAGCTTAGCCTCAGTAGTTTAGCTTAGCCTTCCATCTGTGATAGCCATGTGGGACTGTCACTACCTAGGTCTCGCAATAACGAAGCCTGGGTCTTTTGAACTGGACTACGCTAATCCCATTGCCTCTCCAGAGCATTCCTGCTCCCTTGTTTCCTAGTTTTCCTGGATCCTGGCCGCAACCTTGGCTGTGCCTGACCGTGGTGATAGCTGTGCTGATGCTGTGACCCTGCCTTTGGTTGTGCTCGTGCTGTGGCTGTACTGATACTGTGCCCCCCGCTCGCCCTGATCGTGGTCTTGATCGTGCCCCCCCCCTTCTCTTTCCTTTTTGCCACAATTGTATTTCCTTTGTTATTTACGACATCTATTGCACGTCTGTCCGTCCTGGAAGAGGGATCTCTTAAAATCCTCTGCCGCTCTTCCTGAGGTTTCTTCCTTTTTTTTCCCCGTTACAGGGGTTCTTTTTCGGGAGTTTTTCCTTGGGTGATGTGAGGGTCTAAGGGCAGAGGGAAGTCGTACACTGCAAAGCCCTCTGAGGCAAACCATGTTTTGTGATAATGGGCTCTATAAATAAAATTGACTTGACTTGAATTGACTCTGTGCACAGAGTTGATCTTGGAGCTGTTTGACAGCTCACCTTCTCTGTCCATATTCACACCAGACATTCTTCTCAGCTCTGAAACAAATGGTTTTAAATTAAAGTGAATCGTCATCCACAAAAATTTCAGTGCAGCCATGAAACACAGAAGTGGAGCCAAGCAGCTGATCGTGATGAATATGAGGCTTGACTATTTAATAACTTCTAAAATGACTCATGTTTGCATATTCCTTTTAACTTCCCAAATGTACCATCAGCAACTCTGCTCACAGTTGACTTAGAGGGACTCATTACAAATCATGTTCAGCTGTAGAATTTTTTCTTGAAACGGAATAAGATGGTCAACTAATAACTCGAACACAGTTAAACAATATTTGAATCGTCAATATCTTGAATTAAAGCAGATTATCAATCAATGGACTCCACCAAGAGGCAGATTGTTGGATTATGTGAAAAGACACAGAAAGACACTAAACTGATGCCTCATTCACTGCACGAAAAACCTGCTAACACCCGCTAATATCTAGCTTTTTAATGCAATGTGTGTGCGTGTGTGTGTGCGTGCGTGCCTGTGTTTGGTATGATTCATTAAGTCGTCGTGGCAGTTGAACTGAACATGTGAAATGTTGTGGAGTGGTAGCTGGAAGGTGATGCTGCAGACTGTTGTGAACTGCTGAGCCCTGTCTGACTGTATTCTCCTTGCCTCAGCTGTTGTCTCTGTAAATGTAGATGTGGTCAGCGGGACAGTCAGCAGAAAGAATGTCGAAGTCATTGCACCTACACAGAGGTCACAACTCTACAAACAAACAATACACTCATAGTAATACATCTGCCCCTTTACTGCGATGTGTCTCATTTGTGTCATGTCCATACTGATATATTGATACAGTTAAGAGGGACGCCTCTGGGAGACTGTTTTGGTCTTTGGCTCCACAGATGGACATCTCAAAGCTCCGGTGGTCGCTCACCTCCTTTGGAGAAATCTCAACACCTTTGTCTGTCTCGCCCTTTAGCAACCCCCCCTATTCTTCCACACACAGACACATGTCATGGAAAAGAAGCTGACACACCCAAAGAAAACATGAGTGATGCTAAAGGAGAGAAACAGCCGGCTGAAAGACACCGGGTAGGTTTCCATTAATCCCGAAAATTGTGCAAAATGAAATTGTAAATATAAAATAAGCCTAACAGGAATATGTCAATTTTGAAAAAAAGTTTTTACGCTTGCATGAGGTGGTATTTCAGGCAAATTCGAAAAAGCCATATTTCACAAAACTGAATGGAAACACTTATTTTTTGCTTTTCTAGGTCACATGATGCTATGACTATGTGCTTGTCAGTAGGAACTGGCTCCCTCATGATGCAGCAGGAGCTACAAGAGTTGTTACTGCATTGCATAACTCTTCAAAGCGGATCATCCTGAAGTTTTGCAGAAATCCCTCATACGTGGCCGCTCCCACTTCTAAAGGGCTCGCTTTTCCATTTTTACTCGCATAACACACCTACTTCGCCTTGGATTGGAAATAATGACAGCTGGTGCGGTGGTTGCAATAGAAATAAAGCTGCTAATGTTTTGAATATCCGTCACCATGCTTCTTGGAAAATTATCGCCAGAGCAGAAGTCACAGAACATCGCTCAGTTGAAAAAAAGTAATCTCACAATTGTGTTATATTGATATTTCAAAAATATCGGTTTGGTTTTGCACAAATCTGTAATGGAAACCTGCGTAGTGACAATATGATAATGAAGAAAGCCTGAATGAAAAAGTCTGCTTCTTCACTCATCATAAAAAAGCTCAAGAGGGAGACATTTCTTACATTTTCTTCCCCTGCACCACAAAACAAACAACCACTGAGCTGCTTCAGATCAACAGACTGTCCTCAGTTCATGCCACATTACACTGAGACTACAAAAGCACTATGTCACAGTGCATCTGCCCATCCTCTTTTCCATTCCCCACTGTGCTGGGTGTCAGTGGGGAGGAAAGCAACAAAAACAATGAGGTAAGCAACAAGAGAACATTCCACATTTTGCAACCTAAAGACAATTTCTGAATGACTTGAGATAAACTGTAATACATGATTAAAAAACTGCATTAATTAATTTATTTATTCTATTTTATAATTTTTATTTTTGTTTATTTAATTCTTTTTTTTCCAGAGGGATGTGGTATGCTGTAAAGCCCTCTGAGACAAAATGATATTTGTGATAATAAGCTTTATAAATGAAACTGAATTAAACTGAAGTGAAGTGAAGTGAAGTGAACTGAACTGAACTGTATTAAATTGACGCGTATGGAACGGTCAAATAGCCACCTGAATACCACAATAAAAAAGAAGCAACAGTGAGCTTAAATAATGGCACACAGGAGGAGCACTCACCTGAGCCAGAGGATGAGATCATGTTCCCGGATCTTTGGACTTCATCAAATTTGCTGAAGATTACATTCAACCTATAAAAGAAAAAATACGCAAACAGGTGGTGATAAATATGTAAAGAGTATACAAAATGAAAGTGTTAGCAGATTGCAAATGAAAGTGTCAGATTGTCAGCTGTGAAAAGGACACTGGGCCACACCATCCATCACTTCCCGAGGTGAGAAGCTCTCCCTCTGCTCTGTGTGGCAGCAGGGACCGCCAGGACCAAAATAGATGGCGTCCAGAACTGCCACACACATGGCAAACTGGCACTTAGGCCAGAGAGAGAGAGGCTGTTGTCCAGTGTAAAACAGGGCGAAGAGGACGAAACACTAACAGAGACAGTCTCTGCATGTTGGCTGACATGATATAAATAAAGAAATACAGCTTGTTTAAATCTGAGCTATGAAATTCTGGCACCCTGTTCAAAGGGCTTGGTCAGGAGGGGTTACAAGACATATGACTGTAAATCTGATTTAGTGGCTGAAAAATTCTGCTGCAATGTTCTGTCACGAGCTTATATTAAATATATCCAACACATGGTATGAAAAATGGCAGAGTAACTTCTGCCGTCTGAAGGGTGTGACACATCAGACACCTCGTGCTCAGGGGAAATAGTAAGATGAGTTTTAACAGGGATATAAATAATCCCAATCGAGGTTGTCTGGAATCATCTGGATTATATGGAAGGTGAAAGAGATTTCTCTTTATGAGCTTCTCTTTGAAACTGGCTGAGGAGCTGCCGAGCTCAGGTGATCACATACACCAGCTCATATTTCTTGAAAATGTCATCAATCATGCACTTCGCCCAATTCGGATTTTTTTTCTAGATCCCATTTTCAATGGAGCTATTCACATTATCGTTTAAAATAAAGCCAATATCAAACTCCAATGTGAACTGGGCATATCCCTGATATGGCCCGCATGCCCTCAAGAACAACAAGATGTCACAAAACGGACAATTCTTAATGCCCACATGTAATTTCAGGCGGGAGGACAGACAAAGTTTTCATCATTTTATAGGAGGATGTCGATCTAGAGTGATGTAAAATTCACACTGAATTCCAATACACACAAAAAAAATGCACATACCGTAAAAAAAATTTGTTTCTAAAAGAAAAGTAAGTAAATTAGTAAAATAAAAAGTAAAATAAATAAAAATGGGAAAATGAAAAGGAAATGACCCTGAATAAATCTGTAACATCATTTTAAAAATATTATTCTAGTAATCACAAAAATAGTTTTCCCTAGCTTTTTCCTTTTTTTCTTGACACATTTCCTTAGCTTTAAAACAAAATAATAACAATTTTCCAAATTTATATATTTCTTGCAATTTGAGGAACATTTTTTACTAAGATGCCCACTGTCTTTTTCCCATGTTTTTGAAAGAAATCGCACTAATTTTTCAAAAGTTTCAATACTTGTGAAAGGTGTCTGAAAGCATAAGGACAATGACGTCATCCAAGTTTCAAGGGTTAAAAAAATAAATTGATTTAGTACAAAGGAGACAAACAACTGTCTGATCTTTCAGTGAGAGACTGAAGTCTTCTTTGCTGCAGGGCTCTGTATTGGCAAGAATCTGCAAACCACAACACAGGATTTGTTGCAATACTGTCAGCAAGGCGATATATTGTGGTATTTTTTATTTTTATGCTAATTTTAAAGGACAGCTGCCATAAGGAACACTCTACCATATGCAAAAAATTCAAAACAAAAAAGCTGACTTTTTAATGCAATCAGAACATTAGGATCTGTATTTATCATAGCCTCTGTGACATGCTAGGATTATGTTGTTAGGTTAGAATAGCAGAGTCATGCCTGAAGACAGATTACAGCACTGCTATCAACATGTGTGAACTATTAAACCTTTGAAACATGGATTGACATCACTTTTCTTGGGCTGCCTTCAGATGCCTTTCACAAGTATTTAAACCTTTGAACCCTGAGCAAATTGGTTAGCTTTCTTTTGAAAACAAAGGAAAAAAAGGGCAATGAGCAACTTCACGAGAAATGTGCAAATTGCAAGTAAATTGTTAGATTTGGAACATTATTTTAAAATTTAAAAAAAAAAAGCTAGAAAAAAAGTTGTCCAAAAAACTACATTTGAATACATTTTAAATTATTTTACAGAATTATGAAATTACTATTACTTTTAAGACCTTTTTTTTCAAAGTCATTTATTTGTTTATTTTTGTAATACTTTTTTGTTTGTCTTTTTTCATATTTTCAGGTAATTTTGCTGCTATTTTTACTTTTTGTTTTTAGATAATTTTTGGATAATTTTTTATCAAGTTGCTCATTGCCTTTTTCCCATGTTTTTGAAAGAAATAAAGCCAATTAGCTCCTGTTTTTAAGAAAATTGCATTGATTCTCAAATCATTCTTAAATGCACCTTAATGTACCAAATGTATGTATATTATTATTGCAACAGTCCAAAACAATGACGATTCCTCTCCATAATAACCTCAAAGGTACTCAAAGTCATGCCCAAAAAATCTGATGAAAGAGAAACTTGAGCATATTTCTGTGGAGGGACTGTGATGGCTCGCTGGAGGTTATGTATGATGAGGGCACACACATGAACAGGAGCTGCCTGGCTGCTTTTGTTCTCATCACCTCATATATCTATATATAGCCATCACAGTCCCTCTTACTTGTAGTGCTGTTTGTCAATCTAGATTGTTTTGGTGTGAGGTGTCAAGTGTTAGAGATATCAGCTGTAGACATGTCTGCCTTCTGTCCGGCGACATATAGTGTATTTTGAACAAAAAGCAGAGGGTCATTTGGCCCCTGAGCCAGACTTTGGACACACCTGGGGTAGAGCATGCGAAATCAGAAAGGAAGAAACAACAGAAAGCATGGAAGGAGGAGGGAGTCGTACCGTGACTGTGGCAGGCCTTTTTTGCTGAGATCCATCCTCACCCGCTCTCCCACATGTCTGTAAATCTCCACCAGGCAGCTCATGGCTCCATCACGCACCTGAGGAGCACAAAACATGAAATCACACACTACTTATGTAGGATAACAATATGTAGGACGTTTAGCGGAACTCATTTGTTCCTGCACTACTTCATGCTGCCACCAGAGAAGGTAACATGTATAAAGTGTAGCATGCCGCCTCTTTAGTTTCTGAACAGGAAATCCTGCTCTCATCTTATCCATCAATAAGAAAATCATCCTTACAAGACACGCAGGATTTACTTAAGCCTTAGGGATGATTTTTTTCAAAAACATGTTATAAAAAAACTAACAAGAAATGACGAAAAACTGGAAAAAAAGCTGACTAGAATTTAGGCAAACAAGAAAACTACCTGAAAATTAGCACAAACAAAAAAAAAAACCTTTTTTATAAAAATGAAATAACCTGAAAAGATGAAAAAAATTCTGTAACATAATTTCAAATGTATATTTTTTTTTAAATTTTGAATATAGATTTTTATTTTTCCCTCGTTTTTTGAAAAATTGCTAATCATTCTTTCTGTGTCTCTCTCTCTCAGCTATTTTTCAGCCATTTTTTATCAACTTTTATTCATTTCTTGGAAATTTGTGGGACATTAGTTGCTGATTTTCTTTTTTATCATGTTTTTGACAGAAATCAGATGAAGTTGCTCAAAATGTTACAAAATGTTAAAATGCCAGTTAAAGGCATCTGAATGCAGCACAGGAAATCTGTGAGAACATCTGAGAATTAAATCAGCAGTAAAACATCAGATCTTCACTTCATAACAATATGAAAGCGAGCACATCCAAAGAGGCTGTAACCAGCAGCTTGTTTGGCGTTTTTACCTGATAAATGTCTTAAATAATTATAAAAATTGTTTTTAATTATTCCATAATTCATTTTTGTCTTGATTCCCAAAAGTATTATGATTCCTGACATCACAAAATGTTCAACAGTGACAAAGTTTATGGAGAAAAAACAGGACTGCTCATACCTGACTCGTGGGGTCCCCGAGGAGGTTACATATGTGGGGAACTATTTTACTGAGCGTCAGGCCTTGAGCTCCATATCTGGAAGACAAAAAATTTAGATAAATCAGCCCAATGTCGAGATGATAGGAGGTACGCAAGAAAACCTATTGTTTGAACAGGGTCCTAAACAGACAGTCAAGCTGCAAAATCACTTTTTTGAAATGTAAGAAGATATCGAATAACTGCCGGGAAAGTAAAGGCAAATCAGGGGTTTTCCACTTCACAGCGAGGGGAGTAGCTAAAGAAACTGTAACCCATTAACAGCTGCAGATTTAATCCAAATATTACTGAAACTGCAATATTGCCAACAGCAATATCCAAGTAACGGGAGCTGCAATTTTTTGATCAAGTTAACATGTGTCACAACAAAGCAATACAAATGAAGCATTGCTACAGAGATACCTCAGTCAGCCTACAAATTAAAACCCAACATGAAGGTCATGACAAACCGAGCCAAAAGATGACTTCATGTTGGGCCAAAAGGTAAGTATTGTATATATATTTATTTATTTTTCAGGGAAAATGAAATGCAAAAAATTACTAGTCTCACTAAAATCAAAAACTTATATAATAAATGCTATATGTGTCAAAATAACTGCAATTTTTTGCACATCATGCAGCCCTGAATGGATCCATTATATTTTAAAAATTTAATATAAATTATCATAAAGTTCATAAAAGCATGCACATCCAGATAAAAAAAAAAAATAGGTCCTAGACAAGAGATAATAAAAGAGAAGAAAAAAGAAGGTCTGCACACTAGCTTTTGCTCCTTTAAATATTTTAATGTAGTTACCACAGAGGTGACGTTTCCAGCTACATGCTCTTCATCAGACAAGTTAACAATGCAGACACACACCTTCAGATACTTACTATGCCAGGTCATGTGACAAATCACCTGACAGGTCACCTCCCATTCATAAATACATATTGAAACAAAAAACATATGCAGACAACATCTGGTCTTGTTAGATGACCTCTTTTTTTATTGTCTTTTATTGCATTTGTTTTTATATTTTCTAAAAACTTCTAAAGATGTGCTGTATTCTTGTGTACCTTTGTATATGTATTTTGTTCTGGCCTTTTTGACTGTCCTACACCTTTCTCTGTTTGGCTTCATGTTGATGTCTAGTTTTATTATTCCCTGAGTTCCTGCCTTTGTTTTGTCTGTCAAAGCACTTTTTAAACAACTGTTTTTAAAGGTGCTATATAAATGAAGTTTTCTTTTCTTATAATAAATATCATGCACATGGGAAAATGCTGTAAAAACATATAACTAGAGAGATGAAAATGCATGAAGGATTACGCATTAAGAACTTTGTATTTCTCTACAGGTAAGCAGTGAAATGAGACAGTGAAAGTGGACTCACGTGCTCAACGTGGCGATGAGGCAAAGGCACACTCCTTCTCTGGTCCTGTTGTTCTTATGTTTGAAACCTCCCAGCATTCTGTCCCACACATACTGCAACAACACACAGCAACACAGCGTGCTCTATGTAACGCATCACTGCAGTAACGCACATTACAGGACAGGAAATGGACAACAGTTTGTAAACACTGCAATCTAACCACAGCATGCCAAACATCCAGTATCATGTTATTATGCTGGCACCAATTACAAAACGTACTTTAAAAAGCTATTCATGGCTTTAAAAAGTGACTTGAAACCACAGACTGTATATAAAGATAAATAAACCAAACAACAATACTAAGAGCAAATAACGACAAAGACTTGGGGTCTGTAGTCCCCAAGTTTGTGGAAGTTAGAATTTGGTTTTTGCCTTATAATATCAATTTTATGGCATGTCAAATATTTCTACCAAAGCGCAGAAGAGCACATTAACCTTTTCTTGTCAACATAACATCATGTGACACTGTTGTTATCCCTGTGTCCATCACTCATCATTTACACAGTCTGACTGTGTATGACTGGGCCTTTAGGGTTGACTTTATATACAGTCTATGTTTAAAACCTTTCCTTGTGCTGCTTTCACAAGACTTTCACAAATATTAAAACCTTTAAAATCTGAAGAAATTGGTGCTTTTTTTTTCTTTTTCTTTTCAAAAACATGGGAAAGGGGCAATAAGCAACTTGCTAATGTTTCACAAATATCAAGAAATTAAATTTGTAGATTTATAAAATTATTTTTCAAAAGTTAAGGAGAACAAAGAAAAAGCCGGGAAAACTATAATATAATATATAATATACTATACTACTACAATTATTATCATTTCATATTTTAAACTGTGTTACTAAATCATTTTCATTTTTAGACACTTGTTTTTTTTTTTGGTTTTTTTGGTTTTAAACAAATTTTCCGCTGATTTTCTAATAATTCTCTAAGAAATCAAGCTAATTTGCTCAGGTTTCAAAGGTTAAACACAAGGGAGTGAATCAATTTAAAAAGCAACGAGCTACAGTTTCACTGAGGCAAAGCTTGGATGAAGCACTCGTGATTATTCAGGACAACAACACAGAAAAGAAAAAGAGAACTGGCAGCAGATGTACATTAATCATCACTGGAATTAATTCAGGCTGTGTGCTAAAATCCCAGACTCATGGAAAAAAGGACCTCTTTCAGAACCGTGTGTGTGTGTGTGTGTGTGTGTGTGTGTGTGTGTGTGTGTGTGTCGTGTGTGTGTCTGTGTGTGTGTGGTGTGTGTGTCTGTGTGTTGGTACCTGCGGGCTGGCAGCTTGCTCCATGATCTTTAGCAGCACTGTTTGGTCTTGTTCTCGTACTTGGTCTTTAGAATCTCCCAATCGATCGATAAGGCTGGGCAGAACTGAGGGACAGAGGACAGAGGGAGACAGCTAATCACACTACCAGAACATCACTGCAGGACAGGAATTAATATAGATGTATTGTATTATATTGTGTGTATTTTGTGTTGTGTCAAAGGCTTTGTGTTACCAACATGTTTCTTGCTTTAAAAAAAAATAATAATTTCACTTACATTTCTTAAATATGTTTTTTAAGTCTACATTTATGAATTAACATTTTTTCTGGTTTTGTCCTTTGGCTAGACAAACTTTCAGACATCTCACACAAAAAAAAACAGTCAGAATAGGATAAGGATTCTGACTTGAACTGCTACCACGAATACTACTACTAATAATAATAATAACAATAATAATAATAACATTGTTGTTGTTAACGACAACATTAACAACAACAATAACAGTAATAATAAGACTTGTATTTATAGATTATTTTTATAAAAGGGATGCTGCTCAAAGTGCTTCATAAAGACTCAGCACAACAGCAAAAATGACAGAAAATTAGAAAATCAAAAGAAATGAATAATAAAGAAAATATAAAAGTGAACATATAAAGTACAGAGACCAGTAAGAATGTTAAAAAATAAAATAATTTATATAAAATAATAAGTCAAATTACAATGATTAACCCTTTGAAACCTGGATCAACAAGATGTATTAAATGCCTTTCACAAGCATTTGAACTTTTGAAACCTGAGCAAACTGGTGTTATCTCTCTCTCAAAAAAAAGCAATTAGCAACTCGGCTTGAAATGTCCCGCAAATTGCTAAAAAAAAAAAAAAAATGTTGAAAGGTGATGAGAGAATGACCTGATAAATGAGCTAAAAAGGAGAGACAATCCTAAAAAGATTCAAATAACTTGGGAAAATATCAACAAATGTATATTTATAATCATATATTTAAAATTGGTTAAATATATTATTATTGCTATTTTTATTTATACTGTTATTTATGTTAATATTATTGTTATTTGTATTTATATTTATTCTTCTATTTTATCACTTTTTTAAGATCATTTCCTGTTTTTAACATTTTATTTTCTCTTTTGTGCTATTCTTAGGTAATTTTCAGGTTTTTGTGAGCAAACAAGCCAACTTACTCAGGTTTCAAAGGGTTAAAAGTCATAGTAACAAACAGGTTGACATTTAAAAAGGTTCACGTAGGACACAAGGATTTTCCAACTGCTCTGTCTAAAACTGGTATCGTAAAGTAATTTATTCTTATTAACTACCAAGGAAATATAAAATGGTGTATTTGCTAAAAAGAAAAAATAACTTAGCAGAAAGCAACCTGAAAATTCCACATTTTTCTTTTTATTCTTTTGTTTTAAAGGCTGAATCTTTGAGGCCAAAGAAATATGAAGGCTCTGTAAGCTTTTGTCTACATAAAGAAAATGATATGATACAATGACAATTAATGAGTCTCACCTGTTCCCACATGGGCCCTGAAGCGCTCCTGTAACCTCGTCACTAAGGCAGATAAGAGGTCCAGGCCGAGCAGAGCCACCTGGTGGACACAAAACAAAAATACAGAAATAAATCGATATGCAATTTTTAAAACTCATTTCATCAAAACAAATTACATTCATCTCTTCATATTCACTTCATGATGTTAAGAATCACAAATGGATGAAAAACTCATAGCTACATGCATGAAAAAGCCCAGTTTGAAGGTTGTATTGGACAGTTGCTGCTGCAAAGGATTATGGGTAAACACAGCATGTTGATATATAAGCCTCCGCTGTGTTTCTGGATGACAGTTGTCTCCTGCAACCTTCACAACATCACATGATAACACATTTGGGAGTCAAATATCACAAAATGTTCAGTTTGAGTTGTGCACCATGACTCTACACATCCTATTCAAACACTCATATATATCTACACGCTCCTACTCAACATCTTTCCTTGTCTTGGGGTGAGTGAGCTACTCAATGAACGACTAGTGAGAGTAGCCCTGCTGACACCATAACAACACTAAAGCATCACCTGGACTTCTGTTCAGGAAATGGTGCAATTTTTGGAAACAAATTATTGGTAAAAGAACACTCCTTCTTACCAGCATGAAATGGATACTTTAGCTATGCTGCCATCTGGTGGCGAGTACACAGGGATAACAAGGAACAATGACAGTGCAAACTATCGCTGGCATGCCTAAGAAACGTTTTTTTTTAACGTGTAAGCAATTATTTTTCTACCTCTGATGACATAAAAGCACATTTCCAGTACGACAGCCAGGTGTTCATTGACATTGACTTTCTGCTCTAACTCTTTCAAACCTGAGCAAATTGGCTTGATTCATTTCAAAAGGAAAGAAGGCACTGAAAATGAAAGAAGAAATGACCTGAAAAAAGAAAGTAAAAAGTACTAGAAAATTACCTGAAAATTAGTTTTAAAATGAAAGATGAAAGAAGAAGACAGACAAAGAAAGAAAGAAAAAGAAATGAAAAACATGCTTTAAAAATAAAATAATTTAGTAACATATTTTAATATAAAATTATGATAAATGTAAATGTAGTAACAAAAAACAAAAAGGTTGTTTATATATATTAAATTATTGAGTATCTGAAAGAAAACTTACCCAAAATTAACCAAGAAATTTGTTGTTTTTCAAGTACAAAAACTACCTGAAAACTATATCTAAAAGTGCAAAATAATAATGATAATTTTAAATATATCATCATTATAAATGTAGTTCTTCCCAAGACACTTTCCCCTTGCTTTAAAAAATAATAATAATTTTCTAAACCTCAAATTTCTTCTCATTTCTTATCAAGTTGAGCACTGTCTTTTACCACATTTTTGAAAGAAATCACACCGATTTGCTTTGAAGGTTTCCAAAGGTTTCTTCAGAGGGCTTAAAGGTTCACATACATGTGAAAGGCACCTGAGAGCAGCACAAGAAAAGTGATGCTGCTCCATGTTTCAAAAGGGTTAATCTATTGTTATCTACTCATTTGCTTTTTATGCTAAGAAATACTGTGCTTTCCTGCTTTTGCAAATCTTTCTCCCACTGGAAGAACAGGTAGTCCCAGCAGGCTGCAGGCCTGGTGTCTGCAGGCCTAATCCTCTGATCAGTCCCTTTGTTCTCCAACTGGAGGGAATTACAGTAATTAGAGTGACGACAGGGCCCAAACAAAGAGTCACTGAGCGCTCTGAGAGGGATCAGCACGCTTGAACAATGGGCTAAACCTCCACAGAAACTCTACTTCTGCGATTGAAACAACAACCTCACATCTAGGTTCGGGGTAGCTTCCATGCGGGAGGTCGTGCTAGTAGGAGGTAAACGGTTTTTTTTTCTTGTTCCGTTTCTGAACTCGAGAGGCTGAGTCACAAAGGGACCATGGCAACAACTGCACCCTGTTTTGAGCGCGAGTCCAACACAAGAGACGCATAAAATAACAGCGCAGTCCGGTCCAGTGCAGACGAGGATAGACTGGCTCCTCCTCTTTGCAGACAGATGGCTAACTCTATTTTTTTTTTGTTTTTTTGCTGTCATCTACATCCAGACCCCCCAAAATACTAACACACACACAAACACGCCACCCCCCTTCAAAGCTCTAGACCCAAATCTCACCAAGAGACATCATCCCTTCCCAAATCCTCCAACAGACACACTCAGATCTCATTTCTACTCCTCTGATGGTCAGTACGTCTTTGCTGCAGCTGAGATCATGACTGTTTGAGCAGATACTTAACCCTCAGGGACTGATTGGTGCATTTTACACACTTTTCATTTTGGCTGTGTTCATGCATGTGGTATGAATTTTAGAAAGATTGTGTATTTTGGTTTAATTTTCAGCTCAGCTCCTACAATAAGTCTAAATTACAAGGTGGAAACTAAATTGTTACATCCATTCTGTTTAGTGCAAAAATGCTCCACTGAAACCCATTTAAACTGGCATTTTTGATCCCACAGCCATCAAAGCATAAAACGTGCATTGTATTATTTCTGGGTGTAATTCTGGGCTTTTGCCTTGGAATTTGTCATTTTCAGTATTTTCCACCTGATGACGTCCTTTTTTAACAATATTTGGCATATGGAGATAACATGCTATTTGTGTACTGTCACAATCAAGGATGCTGACATATGCCTGACTGTGATTATCAAAAAAAATCTACTTTGCATGTAGTATATTGATGACAAAAAGCTGGCATTTAAAGGGATACATTCTGAAAATTAATGAAGATTTTATATGTATGATTAGGACTGATGTTGGTTTAAAAAATAAAGTCAATGAAAGTGGAAAGTCATATTAATGTATATAGCTTGATTTTAAAGGAGCATTTTGTGTGCAGAGCGGTGTGAATGTGAGTATTTGACACTGCACAATAAATAATTAGTATAGTACTAAACAGTACAGAGCAGTACTATAAAGGACTAAAAAGCTTGCTTGCTTGGCAGACTGAGAAAGCGAGACAAATATGTAAATACTGACAAAGATCACAATCACACCATGAGGTATAACCATGTTTCACTGACCACATGGTTCGGATGGTTTTGAATAGTGAAAATCTTGGTAAGGCAGAATACCACAAAATCCCAGACTGCAATCACAGCTGAAAAACACACACGCTTTAGTCTCTTTTATCATGTTCAGACGAATTCACAGAAAAGCTCAGGCAGGTTATCTCTTGCCTTTCAATCTTTAGTTATACAGTGAGTGCTTTATGTATATATATAGCTGGGCAGTTTTTCTGTGAATGTGGGATGTGTGAGAATCACTTTTTATCTTAGTTGGGCACAGACATACTTTTCTAAACTCCATTTTCATGCTTTCTGTTGGCACTTTACCTCATCACAACTTCAGTATTGGTGCCTCCATGTGGGTTTCCATTGAAAAGATATTTTGAATATGACAATATTCCCAATAAGATTCAGGGCAAGTAAGTAGCATATTCTGCTTGGACTTCCCGAATTAGGCCATACTTTAAATGTAGCATTTTCCAATAAAGACATTTGGAATATGCTGGTATTATTCAGGTTTTAATAGTATTATATGGGCATGTATAGTTCCTAATATGCACCTCAAATGGGGTTTTTACCACAATATGTGGCCACTTACTTACTGCTTACTTACTGACTTACTGCCTATTTACAGTGAACTCTGTTTGTGTCATGGATGCTTTGCACACAAACCAACTCGGCAACAGTTTGCAAGGCTGGAGTTAGAGATGCATGCAAAAGAAAAGCCAACACTTCTGGTCAGAAGAAAAGGCACACCTACTTAAGACATTTTAAAAGACTTGAATATAAACTAGGAATGGTAACAATTAATCGATGATCAATTGATCGGTTGATGAGAATTTAATTGAAAATGTGAAATTTAATTGATCGATTAATAGGCTCTGCATTGCTGTCAAAGTATATGCAATATGTTGCTGTGAGCGTTGACTGAGGAAAAAACACATTTGGTATTGTTTGAAACAAGTTTTCATGTTATTTTTTAATAACAATTAACTGATCATTAATTTTACCAATTAAGTGCTTACAGTTTGCAACCCTAATATCAACAGGTTTTTGGATATACACAAATACTACAACACCAACCTTTTCAAGAAGGTAGTGAAAGGAAAACTTTGAAAAAAAAATAAAATGATGGAAAGAACAAAATGACAAGTGGCTCAAGATGTTCCACTTTTCTATATGTTTACGTGATGTAAACAATACTTTGCTGCACATTTATCGGAGTATACACAGCTGCATGTAAAGCAGAGTATCAGTGGTATATTCATTTTCGTTACGTCATGTAAACAGCTTAGTAGGAATGTTGACTTTTTTGGAATAAGAGCAAAAAAAAGAATATTTTGTGCCTGTAAACACAGTGATTGTGACAGTGATTAACAGACAAGACAGATGGAATGCTTATTCCAGACAAGAATTGTTGGATGTCAGAAATCAACCTGTGACCATACTAACTCACTTACATCAATCCCAGCTCATGAAACGCACGTGTTTGTTCATCCGGAAAACTGCCGGAAAACCCAGCAAACCACGGCCTGTTCCTCCATCTGCCTCTGATGTGGAGGAGCCTTTAAATTAAATCAAGGATTTCTCTCTCGTCTCTTCGCTCACTACCCAGCCTGTCATCTCATTACCAGTGGAAACACGACACACACACACAGAGCAGTACACACATTTTACACACACACATGAATGCATATGAAGCAAAAGGCAGAGACAAGTGCAGAAACATGTTGTCATCTTTGCAGTGATCTCCTCTAAATCAAAGGAACAGCTGGGTATGCTGTCCTTTTGGAGTGGATACACACACACAAAACCATCTAATTACCCATCTCAAATAGTCTCCATTACCCAAATAAACTTTGAGAAAACAAAACACTTTAGATATTTAAAAGGAGGAAATATAAAAGCACGCAGAACAACTCAAACTGTCTGACACACCTCAGCCAAAATGAGTTGATGACACATGAACACAGACGGCCGTAGTTTATTGCAGGGTGCTTTATGATTATGCAGCATACCTGGCCCTCCCTCCCTGCCTCCTACTGCAGCAGCTACATAATACTAACTGGATTTTGATGTCTCAGGCATTTCCATAAAGTAAGGGCTCAGTCTGGACCGGATCTATTTTCAAGTCCAGCTGAAAATTACACTGTAGCTGACTTTTACTGTAACTCACACGCCTGCTTTTAGTAGGCAGTAGTATTACAGAAATGCTTCAGCATCTAATCTGACAGATGCTGACATCTGCAGGTGCGTTTTTTACGCAGTTTAAGGCGCTTCTGCTTTTCACTATCCAATCTTCAGACTGACTAAAGAAGTGTACTTTTTCCTAGTGAATGTTTGTTGACAGCTTGTTCACTAAGCCCCGCCGCACAAGATGAGACATGTGCCTATGTTTGCAGATGAGCTACAAAGCTAATTTGTGCAGCAGATTACAGACCAGAACAGTGACAGTTGCTGCTTTATGTCAATACAGTTTCAAATGGACTCCAGACAGAGTTACAGCATACTGACATCATTCATCAATAATCTGACAAATAATCATCTTAGTTCACATTTCTTTGACGGTATAAAAAACTAGAAATAGGTACTCAAGCTGTTCTTGAGATATTGCGTTCACAAAAAATGACACAAAGGCAAGGTCAGCATGACCTTGACCTTTGACCACCACAATCGAATCAGCTCATCCTTCAGTCCAACTGAATGTTTGTGCCAAATTTCAAGAAATCCCTTAAGACGTTCTTGAGATATTGCTTTAATAACAATGAGATGAATGCAAGGTCACCATGATCTTGACCTTTAACCACTAAGATCTAATCAGCTCATCCCTGAATCCACTCAGACGTGCCAAATTTGAAGAGATTCCCTCAAGGAAATATTGAGATATGGCGTTCACAAGAATGAGACAGATGAGGTCACAGAGACCTTAACCTTTGACCTATGACCACCACAATCCAATCAGCTCATCCTTGAGTCCAAGTGAATATTTGTGCCAAATTTGAAGAAATTCCCTCATGGTGTTCATGAGATAATGTGTTTACAAGAATCAGATAGTGACCTTGACCACTAAAATCTAATCAGTACATCCTTGAGTCAAAGTGAGAGTTTGTGCCAAATTTTAAATAATCCCGCAAGATTTTCTTGAGATGCTGTGGTCACAAGAATAAGACAGACAAGGTCACAGGGACCTTGTCCTTTGAACTATGGCCACCTAAATCAAATCTTGGGCTGGGGCAACGCATCGACATAATCGATTCGATTCACGTAACGTGCGTCAACGCGTCACGCCATTTTCACATAGCGCATGAGCGTGTTCTTTTTTGTTTCAGCACCCATGTTATCAAATGAGAGCATGCACACTGCCTGCCTGAGCAGCACTTGTCAGGAGCATCTCAGCTGCATGTCAGCTGCAGCACATCTAGACAAACGGTGACTCGCCATTTTTATACGCATGGAGCATGCGTTTGTCAGCAGGAATAGACAGAGAACATGGTGTTTTGATGATTATATTGACTCTGTACAATATTTTACTGCAGTTTAAAAGTCTCTCTCTGTCACAGAGATGAAGAAACACAAAGACAGCTGTTTTACTTTAACTTCGACGCTTCCCTTTCAAAACAAAAGCCTTCTGACTGTGTCTCTGTGGACCGAATGCCATCAGTTGCTCATACAATGCATTTTAATTTGAAACATTTACAAGATGGGGTTGTTGCTGTGCAGGAGCTTGTATAACTTCATAAATGAATGGAATATGTGTTTATAAATATGAACATACAGCAAGTTAAAGTGTTATTCAAATTGCACTAATTTTACTGTAAGATGTTTTGTTGGACTGCTAGATTTGAGGTTAGTTACTGTAACTGTTTTGTCACTCCTCCCAAAAGTGACTTGAACTTCACACTATTTTTTTTATTTTGCTGTTGGATTGCTAAATGTAGATTGCACTTCATTCCTTTTACTTGAGTGGAACAAGCTCTTGCATTAGTTTTATTTTGGAGACATTTTACATCAGACTGTAAAACTCAGATTACCAGTTAAGACTGGGCTATTCTTTGTTGGGGAATAATGCCCTGCAGTGTAAACTCTGTCATGATTGATGATTTAATACAATATTGAAATATAAATGACAAGTTTTAAAATGTTATTTTGCGTAAATTCGTTTTTATATTAATCGTGTAATAAAAAATAATAGTTAGATAAAAAAAAACGATAGATTAATTGATTAATCAAAAAATAATCGATAGATTAATCGATAAAAAAATAATCGTTAGGTGCAGCCCTAATCGAATCAGTTGCACCCTTGCATCTAAATGACAGCCTTTGTCAAATTAGAACAAAATAAAGCAATTTTTTTGAGATATTGCGTTCACAAAAATGAGACAGGGAAGATCATAGAGACCTTGTCCTTTGACCTATGACCAACCTTAAGTCCAAGTGCATGTTAGGGCTAAATGTAAGAAATTCCCTAAAAGCATTCTTGAGATTACCCGTTAACGAAGGGGCTGACTGAATGGACGGAGACCGGTGCAGAGGCATAATCATGCACACATTTACTGCGGCTCCTTTCTCACAGTTACCCACAGACATCTCCTGTTGCTCATCCAGCAGCTGCACAATTATTTGCAGTTAATAACTTGCTCAAGGATTGGCTGATAATGCACAAGAAAGAGTCGTGGCATGCTTCAGCTCAAGCCAACATACTGTAGATGTCTGGTGACTTTGTCACTTCCTCATGGAAAGGGGTTGGGTAATGCTGATGCTCTGCCAGCATTTAGAGACTGCAGCAGTAGTGTTATCATATTCCCGAGGTGTGATTAGCCAGCAGTGACCACACAGTGACTCAGCAGAGCTCCAGGCATGGTGGCAACGACACAATGGAATGTAGAGTAAACGCTCATTATGGAAAACGCCCCACAGCGCTAAAACAGAGCACACACAGAGATGAATATAGCATGCATAAAGAAGTCGCACACAAATACACACACAGACACATCAGTCTGTTCCAGTTCACTTCATCCAGAGACGGCACTTCATGCTTGACTTCCTGCAGTGAAAACACTCAAATGAGAGCATCCTCCTCCAGACATACTGCTACTGATACTAATACACCGCTCTCTCTCTCTCTAGCTCTGTGTCTCTCTGACTGACTCGAGCTCCCTGGCTGAGTTCAAGCGAAATAGTACTAATAACTAGCTGCAGCTAATCAATTTGCCAGCAACTACAGCCATTTGTCTTCAGTGATTATTGTCAAGCTACTCTTGTCTACTTTTGTCAAAAGTAAATGAGGCAAAAATTCATCACAATATACACGCAGTGTTAAACTGGAGAGCTCATGTGTGGTAGGAGTAAATAAGGGGGTGGGGTTTAGGGTTAGGCAAAGATAAAACCGCAGCATTCTAGAAGAGTGCTCCGAGGGCACAGGCACACGGGTTAAAAAGTTATTCACTTTTTAAGAGCTCATTGTTCCATTACATTTGTTGGTCTTTTCAATGGATTTATTAAACAATTTATTAAGAAATTTATATAAAATCCAACTAAAATGTTACTGGGGAAAAAATGAAGGATTCAAAAATAATAAAATTAATAATAATTAAAAGAAGGGGAAGGAATACAATTAAAAACATTTAAAAATTAAAAATAAATAAAATAAAACAAGAATAATAAAAACAGGGGGATGACGGTGGGCAGAGATAAAAATTATAATGTGAGTCGGCTTCACGGTGAGCACAAGAGGCCTGAGATACAGGTGGAGGCAGCTGGATTGTACACTAAAAACAAGATTAAAGTGAATCAAATGATAAAAAAAATTGGATAAAAAGTGTCATAAAATAAAAAATAAATAAATAAAAAATAAGGGGTTCTCTTGTGTCTTCCGCTTTTAAACAAAGTGCAGTTGGGTGTGTACTGTTGAGAGTTTTTTTTTAAATTTGCATAGCATAAATAATATAATAAAATTAATCGGCCGAGTCGACCATCGCCATGTGGGGAAAGGGGCACACATATATGCACAAACACTGCACCTCCAAAATAAAAATAAGAGCTTTTTATGACAACCATAAATCAAGAAACAGACAAGGTACGTTCTAAAAGCATGAATAAATATTTGTAAAATGTAAGTGCTCTCTGAAGGTAACAAAAAGTGCTTTAAAAACTCAAATAAGATCACTGATAGATAAAATCACATGCAAATAAACAAGAAAGGGGAGAGTCCTTCAAGAGTACGTTGAAGGACGCAGGTGTAAAAAAAAATTCTGAGGTCTGACCTTTCACAAATTATACATTACTAGTGGTATTATTCAATAATAAAAGGAAAGGAAAGGAAAGGAGATAAAGGGTTTTTAAAAATAGGGGGTAGAAAGAATTAATAATACCAAACTTAACTCATCCTGCAAACTTTTACATGAAATGTAACTAAACCCAAGAAATCAACACCATGTTTATTTGTTCGTTTGTCTTTTGTCTGTTTTTCTTTTCTTTTTTTAAAGTATCTTTATGCCAACTGTTGTTGTTGCTTTCTTACTTTTATCTGATATTCAATCCCATATCATTGCTTTGTTGACTTTGTAATTGGTTATATGTACGTACTAAATAGTGAATAATGGGTTTAAAAAAAAAATTCAATAGTCACACAAAAGTGTTTTTCTGGCTCTTGTGGGCAAGACCGCTCAAGTGAATATGACTCACAGGCTGACATATTTAAACCCCAAACCCTGACATCATGCACATGCACAGAGCCTTCGGTCTCCCCTGATGCCTGAACACAACACAGCTGTGGGGAATGTCGCTCAGTCTGCATAATGACTCCAAGAGAAGAACATGTGCACGCATTTGGGTACGCACACTTCAACACACACACAAAGCACAATCACAGCACTATCATTAGCTCCATCTGATAACAGTAGTAAACAAACAATTGAGCTACGGCACAAAGCTGTTTTATGGAGGATGAGATAGAGAGAGTAGACAAGAGGAAGTGAGATGACAGAGGATAGGCTAGGAGAGGGGAAAAGGTGCAGAATTAGTGCCGGAGTGGAAAGTGAGCTAAAATACTAGAGTCAACATACACCTCTTAAAGCTGATTCTGAGTGATTGTCGAAATGCACACTGAATTGATTATCCTCATATAAACTCTCTTTGTGGCTGTTTTGTTATTCCATCTATTTTTATTGTGTATACTGTGGCACTGAAGATACACACTTCACATCTCTGTATGCTGAGTACTGTATATGGACAGAATGATCATACATTATACTTTGAAGCAGAGAAAAGGTGTCTAGAAGACATGCAGACTGGCACTTTGTGTTATACTGGCACCTCAGCAAATTGCTGTTCAACAGACTCAGAGAGAGAAATGGAGAGGTAGACAAATTCAGACATCCTTCACTCTCAGTCACTACTGTAAATATTTCTGAAGGGAGACCTACACTCTCACTCTGTGAAAAAAACATATGATCAGTTCAGATGAAGAAAACATGGTGGCACATCTGTGTGTTACATGTGAGTGCTATTTTAGGCAGCTTCTAGGCATGGGGGTCTATGCCCCCTAAATGCTCCGCCTGCTTCACTTACACCAAATATAATCATCTTTAGCCCCAAATATTTCTCACTTTGAGTGGTTATTGTCACTAAGGCAGGGATACTCAACCTGCTTTGGAGCTACTTTTACAAATAAAAAGGGGCCAAGGGCCAGTTACAGCAACTCCATACATGTTTCTAGGACTTTAAGACATTTCTAGGATGTTAGGTTGTTACGAGGATTTTGGGACGTTTCTAGGATTTTAGCATGTTTGCAGAATTTTAAGGAATTGGGGGCTTTGGACCTCAGTTGGGTCCAGCAGGGGATCCTTCACTGAAGCTCTACTTGGATGCTGTTTAATGCACTCTGGCACCTTATGTATATTAAAAGTACAAAAACAATCCCCAGTGTTAAATTATTTTCATTGTGAATTGCAAAAAACAACCAGATTTGGCCCGCAGGCCTTAACTTGTTGAACCCCAAATGTCCTCAAACATTTAAAAAAGGAGCTAATTTAACTTAATAATCCTTAATAATAACTGATATTACCAACCAATATGTCTTTCTACAGATAAATACAATATCACACACTTGTAGTGGGGCATAAGTGATGAGGACTACTTTACTATTACTCTTGAATGAGTCTACACATTGTTTTTTTTATGAAAAATCCTGAATTATATACCATTAAGCAAACAATATTGAGAGGTCATATTCTATTCTAAAATGATTGAAATGAAGAAATTTTTAAAAATACATTGAAACATGTAAACAAGAAAGGAGATGTGTTTTGCAACGCAGGAACACCCACTTTTGACTTTAACAGAAAAAAGTGTTCTGGTCCTAATGCCATTTCAACAAAGTCTGATTTTAGTGTCGCTTATTTTGAGACAGTCTCTTAGCAGCCAACTGTGTGTGTGTCCTAGAGGTAAAGATGTGGCCTATCAGACGGCAACCACGGGATGGGCTGTGACGTGAGCCGAGGTGCTCATGAGTTCCATTTGTTACGGGCAGAAAACTAAAAACAGCAGCACAAAGTCGGAGAAAACCACGCTGATAGTGATATAAGTTTGTTAAATACAAGTTTGAATATGTTACAGTGACCTGTGTGTTTTAAGAAACACATACACACAAACTAACAGGGGCTGAGAGGAGGACCACTGAGGACAATGTGACTACTGTTTACCACATGCATTTCCCTGTCACTTTCTTTCACACACATAAACAAACCCTTGTACGTACACACACATTAAAAGCTTTATCTGTGTCCTTTAAAGTCATACTGACATAATAGTCAAACATGACAGCAGTGCTACAAGGACGTTGCAAGGATACCAGAATAAACATTTTGCAGCTGGTTCCAGGAAGCTCTGTGAAACTGAAGTACCTGAACTGAATTCTGTCTGCTGTTTGTAGCCTTTTTGGACTGAATTGCAATATTCAAGCCTCCAACACAACGTTAGCGTCTGACGGTGGCAGACATATATTGCCATGACACCTGCCAGACAGGATCGAGGAGGACATCACTCTGCAGGCAGACAGCAGTCTAACGAAAGTGGCAGCAAAACTAGCGCGGCTACTGAAAACAACTGGACATGTAGGCAGAGAGACAGCTGAGTCAGGATGTCGGGGTGAGACTGCTCACACACAACAACACATGAGTGGAGGGTGGTGGTTTGTTCAGGTTACAGAGATGTTTATGTATGTTATTTATTTGGAGTTTATTTGGAGTTACGGAGCATCTCTTGAATGTTTAAGCTTTTGCACTTTAGTTAATCACCATGTACTGTAGGTAACACTGCAGAGCAGAACTCACAGGGAGCCAAAACAACTACACGAGGCTGGAGAAACAAATCCAAACTAATCGTGAACAAAGACCGTCCTTATTTTGAGCCAGTGTTGTGACAGCAGTGTGGCAACTTGCAGCAGTCATGTGGACAGTTTCCAGGGGAACACCTCGGGCAGCGCTGGAGGGAAATACTCTTCTCTGTGAAGAGGACACTCTGCGATGACATTTTAGAAACCATGACATTGAAAATTTGGTTAGAAGTCACGTTAGAGCCAAAATGCATGGGGAACAGACATTCGTGTCCCTTTGTATTTTGGCTGTTTGGCTAATCACTGCGCTAATCAAAGGTCGCTTTAATTCTGTCCTGCAGTTTTGTCGTATTTTTATCATCTGATGTATTCACATGATGTTAAAGAGTGCTTGTGATATGAGAAGGAAGTAAATGACGAACTATTTGTGCTGGGGAGTTGCTGTAGGTGTGATCACATTTCAATGAGCTGAAGTAAAGTATCATGTTGATAGCATCCATGCTCAGTCACATTACTGTGGTAAGCCACAGATACCAGAACAATTAAAAGAAACCTTCATAAGGAAAAAGAGCAAATAACTACAGTATTACAGCCACGCGACAGGTCACCACGATTTTTTAATAGCAGGTTTGTGCATTGAGTCCTTGTCAGGCAAAAGCAGGGGTTTATTCTGCCCAATCACACCTAACGGAGCTCCAGCAGTCAGACACTTTTTTTCCTCAGAGTGAGGATTAGATTCCAGCTTAAAAGTTGCCGGCAGTCAGCCCAGTGAATGAAATAGGGTTTTTTCCTCAGTCTACAGATGCTGCATACATGCTTTCATTATGTAGTTATACTTTACTAATTCATGAAAACTTGTCTCAGTATGAACAGTGGTTAAAGCAGCCACAGCTCAGCCCTGAGCAGTGAGTGTCGATTCTCTACTGACCAATCAGCAGACTGCAGCGTTTCTAGCTCCACCTTTTAGAACTGGATCAGTGTACTAGGTACCCAAAGCAGACAGGTGGCCAAAAATGGAAATGGTTCCACAGGTACTAAAGGTACCATCCACAACTTTTCACAATGGGGCCCCAAATGAAAATGCTGACCGAACTGAACTGAACCATACCAACCTGTTGGTGGAAACACACCATACGAGCACAAGTCGAGTGCCATCTAGTTCCTTTATACTGGACAGAAGGCAGACATGTCTACAGCTGATATCTCTAACACTTGACACCTCACACCAAAACAATCTAGATTGACAAACAGCACTACAAGTAAGAGGAAAAATATGTATGAATGATTTGGGCGTGAACTATCCCTTTAAACATGAGCGTCTCACATAAAAGAGGGTCAGAACTGTCCAACTTATCCTTTTCTACCACTTTTTCTTGTGTGTACGAGCAGTGGTGCATCAAACAGGAGCACATATATCAATAACACACGTGTTCATATTAACAATCAATTACTCTTTTATTATCTACTTATCACCAAATCAAAGTATCAGTATAGGTATGAGATGATCTAGCTCAAACAACAGACCTGTGTTGTTTAATTGTGATAGGTGCAATTTGGGATTAAAATATTCAAATTACCATTTATTTAGTTGACATGCATAGCGATTCCAGTCCCCACATGTGATTTTGGGCTGCGTCAAGATACATTTCACAGAAGCATAACACAGAGCAACCTTAATTAGCATAATGGCATCATAATTACAAATGACAGAAAATCATTTCTCGTGTTTTTTCTTTTATAATGCATACATTACTTTGTCATTTTAATGTGAGTATTGCAATTTTAACAAAAGCTGTGTCTTGGCAACACTGTCGTTTCTGTGTGTGTGTGTGTGTGTGTGTGTGTGTGTGTGTGTGTGTGTGTGTGTGAGACACTGCACTTCTGTGTGACATGGCCCTAACTGCCCTCCCTGAGACTATGAGCTACGTGCTGAGTATCACAGCACAGTAATATGAAGACAAGCAGGACATTTCTGTTTTGTACAACACACTCTTTTTACCATGACACAGCACTCTTCCACAATGCTCACTTTTGAACCATGATGGAGCACATTAGCTGTACAATCCGCTAAATGGCTTCCTTCCTGGGCTCTGCTGACTCGGCAGAACAAATGGCCAAACTGATAACATGATACGGCTGTTTGAGGCTCCAGTAGGCTGACATGGAAAATGACATGGACAAGAGCAGATCAAAGGAGAACTGACTGGGGCCAAAATACTCCTGAAAATTTCAAAAGTAAAATCCTGGGACTATACCCAGAGATGGAGCACATGAGCAGCAGGATGCAGCATCATGTCAGTGTCACTCACGCAAACTTTACTGACTGATGCACAAATATGCAACTTTCCTTACTCAGTTATGGGAGAGGAGGCGTTTTGGTTTTTTTAGCATTATCTGACAAGTGGACAACCCATGCCTGAGTCACTGAGGAGCAGGAGAATGGTAACACTAGGGCCATGTTCAGACCACTGATCAGCTGCATTAAAAATAAGCTTAATACTATTTGTTTTTGTAAAGGCCTTTGCACAATGAGGTTTTTTTTGTCAGAAATTGTTGCATGTTTAAAAATAAATATAAGCTCATGTTATGTCAATCACGTTTGCACACTGACTCTGAAACTTTCATCCATCACTAAAGTCTTGCGCACAGGCTTGATTTTCTGCCTTTTTTTGCATCCATCAAAAGCTATTAGAGTTGTTTGACAAAACAATCAGTAAAGAAAATGGGGCAGAAGGACCACCACATTTGAGTGTGGAATGAAAACAGCTGGAGGGACACATCAGTGACAGAGGAGAAGAGGGCACAGTATATTTTCATAACTCAGATGGTGCACTTTTAACAGATCAGATGATGATGAAGAGGAGAATGAGGACCGCACAGGGAAAAGACAAAGGGTGACAGAAAAGTTACCTGTCAGTTAGCTGTGGGGAGATAATGAAATATCTAGAAAAATATATTCATAATTCTTATGATTATATATTTAAAATCAAGTTGTAGAAAAAAAAAACCCACTTTCTTAAGGTCATTTTTTGCCAGCTTTTTTTCGGGGGCCATTTCTTGAAATCAAGCCATTGTGCTCAGGTTTGAAAGGGTTAAAAAAAAGACAGTTGCTCACAAGTGGCTTATTGGGATAGAACATGGCTTTAAAACAGAGGTTCACGAAGCTGGACTAGTCACTGTTGCTTTTAGAGTTTACTGTCATCTTCATTGCTCAGGCTAGCAGATGAGACAGTGTCCCCTCAGGCAGGGACAGGCCGCGTGCTGCACTAACTATGATGTAATGCAGCGGCTTAAGGAGAGGCTGCGGTGTTTTCTGCCTTAGAGGACAATGCTACCTGACTTGTTGCAACACAAGGGAGTTACTGTGTTACGCTGTGCAACATCAGAGGAGAGGAAACTGCTATGACAACATCAGGCTGACATAGGCAGACAGACAGGTTACTGAAATAACACGTCAAGCATGGCATGAGAGTGGATGGTGGGTGTAAATCCATGTTAGACTACAGTTTAGATTTTAACCCTTTGAAACCTGGAGCAACATCACTTTTCTTGTGCTGCTTTCAGATGCCTTTCACAAGTATTTAAACCTCTAAACTCAGAGCAAATTGGTGTGATTTCTTTTAAAAGGCAGTGAGTAACTTGGCAAGAAATGTCCCAGAAATTAGATGAAATTTGTAAATGTAGAAAATGATTATTTTTCTAAAAGTAAGGTATAAATGTCCAAGGTAGAAAAAAAAGAAAAAAGGTGGGGAAAGATGTCTAGGGAAAAAACATATTTATAATGATCATAATTACATATTTAAAATTATGTTACAAAATTATTATCATTTTTAAGCATTTTCCCCAGTCTCTTCTTTCTTTTTTTTTAAACTTTCTTACAGTGAACGAGCATCTTGGCAAGTAAGAAATTTGTTTGATTCTGGCCTGCGGCCCTTTGCTGCATGTCATCCCCTCTTTTTTCCACTCCCACACTTTGAGCTGTCCAATCACAATAACGGCAAAGAGCCAAGAAAAAAATATTTTTAAAAATATATGTTACAAAATTATTTTTATTTTTTAAGCACTTTCTTTTTCTCTGTGTTTGTGTGTGTGCATGCGTGTGTTCTCTTCTTTCTTTTGTAACTAATTTTCAGGTAATTTTCTTGTACTTTTTATTTATTTCTTACAAATTTTGGGGTTGTTTCTTCTTTTGTTGCTAACTGCCTTCATCCAGTGTTTTTGAAAGAAATCAAGCCAGTTTGCTCAGGTTTCAAAGGGGAGGCTGGGGTGGGTTGTAGGCGTATTCCATGCAGTAAAAGTAGCCAGTGCAGTAGCACCCTTAAAAGCACTATCATGCAGCTAACCAAGTACTCTCTTTTATGATGGTTTTCCAAGCCAATGAAATTTTGAATAATTGGCCAAAATATGAGTTGTGTGTTGTCTGATATCTCATGAGAGGGATTTACAATCTAGACACAAAAACGCAGCACTGCTCAGGCAGCGAAAGAGCTGAGGGGTCATAGAGTTCAACACAAAGACAGAAAGCAGGAGATGGAGAGAGCGGGCATGTGTGTTTATGTGGTTCAGAGGAACAGAGTTTCCTACTGGGTCTGTCTGGATGTCTGTGTGACCACTGAGGAACATACAGTGTGCAATGTTTATTGTAATTTTGGGATACTATACCTTCACACAGAAGATGGTGCATCACATCACATCAAACTGGGTCATAAACAATTAAGTTCTGATGCAAACTCACACTGATGCTCAGCTGATCAGTGCATGCAGGTTCTCTTCTCAGGCACATACACAAAATAAGACATCCCTGTGACGTGTGTGAAAAAAAGGTCTCTATTCTCACAGCTGTAATGTGCTGTGACTTCCTCCTGCAGGGAGAGGCAGTTGGTCCAACTCCAGCTGAACGACTTGGATAATATGTCTTAAGTAAGTGGATTACATGAGTATGCATGGCTTCAGGTGTGATCATGCCCTCTGTGTGACCTCACTTGATGTTTTTCATATAAACCACAGTGAGAAAGGTGCCTCTATTGCATTTCATCCCTTGTTTTATGTGATATCAGCACAAAGCAAAAGTTGGCTTATGTAAAAATAGCATTCACACACAATTAACGCTTGGCTTGGCTGGTTGTTGTAGCATATCTTATTAGATTTTTCATCAGCTGGAGAGGCAGCCTCTCCCATCTTTGCCATAAGTACCATTACACATGAATATGAGCATCAGTCTAGACTGCGGTTTTCCCTCAGGTTATTATATTTTTTCTAGGCTGGAAATATAGTAACTCCAGGCTATCAGATGTCCACATCCATCTTCTTATACCCACAATGCCTTGCTTTTTTTGGCTTAAACAGGCATGCACGAGCAAATTAACCTTTCTCACATTTTTTGCGCATCAATTTCTTTTCTGTTGCACTTCCCTTCAAAGAGAAGTTATTGCTTTAATTCCCAGAGATGTAACCACAAATCCAAAGCCTGATAAGGTGTTTGGTTCAGTTTGTAATCACTCTTTTATTTCAATCACTTTTATGTTATCTCTATTGACGATAGATAGTGACTTAAAGTGCTAATCTTTTGAAGTTGGGTTGTATGAGCTGCTCATCCAAAGTCAAACTAGTCTAAACTGTAAAACTGTAGATTTGGGGTATTTGTTTTTCTGGGCCGATATCAATGCTGATTATTTGTACTTAATGAGACCGATAACCGATACTTGGAACCGACATGCATTTACAATAAAAATTAAAATATTTCTGTCGAAATTTAGAATTTGGAATATAACAAACTCCAACACAAAACACTGCTAAAATGCCTTCAGAAAATGTTTAATCAAAATTTAAACTTTCATCATCATATACAGCAGGTTCCCTGCAAATTTTTAATAAAGTTCAGTGCGGCACAACCACACAGACAGTCAGCCATACATCCACCACAACAACTGCATCAGAGGCTCTAGGCACTTATCAGTCCATAAACACACTCAGGGTATGATACCGCCTTGCCTGTTCTGGGCCCCTGTGTGGTGCTGATAAGATTTATTGGCCCTTCATTCATCTCTCAGCATGTTGTAATGAGAGACAAGGCAGACAAACCCAGACTTAACAGACTCAGTGGTCTATCTCCTTTCTTCATCTGTCAGACACTTGTGCTTAATAATTGCCAACCGATTGGGGCCGAATGGAATTTCAAATTCAATTTACATTCACAGCGTTTCGTGAGACAAATAAAGCATGCGTGCATTACTTTAAAATGAATGCTGATTTGTTTACAATTTTTCTTTATCAGATGCTAGAAAATAAAAATCAGACTACATCTCACATGCATCAAAAGGCAGCAGGGATCTGACCTAATGGAGGATTGTAATACAGACGGAACTGCAAGCTTAACTCGGGCAAAAAAAAGGAAAAAAATCCTTGAGTTGATCAGATTAAATAAGAGAGCAGATTATGAGTATGGGTTCGGCACCGCCAAGGGTGCTACCGCTGGACAGATTTGTGCTGGCAGTGAGGGGGGTTGGATTTACAGCTGCTGATGCTGCTGCTGCTGGTGACAATGATGGTGGCGGTGACACACAAAGGAATCATCTTTTAGACAGTGCAGTCTCTAAATATGCCAGGGCAGCAGAGATTGTATTCACTGAGAGAGATAACAAAGGAGGTGGGAGGTTTTGCAGGGTTAAAAATAGGGCAGGATGTTGAGGAGAAGTATAGAGAGTGAGTAGAGGGAAGGGGCTGAGGCAGATGATAAAAGAAAAAAAGGAGCGTAAACAAAAAGGCAGAAGACACAACAGAAGAGAAAACAGAAGAGCCACTTGGTATGCATCCAGGTGCTGGGTGCTTTAACACCGACTGCACAAGCCTCAGCAGGAGGTCCATCACTCCTCTCCCTGCACTCTCTCCTCCTCCTCCTCACTCTCTATCCATTGCTGCGTCATTTCCATCATGGCGGAGCTCTGTTGCCAAGCTGGCTCCGCTGTTGTTGGACACACACACACACACACAAACATGTACAGCTAATACTCTACAACTCCTGCTTCTGCAGCCCTGCACAACACACACACACACACACACACACACACACACACACACACACACACACACACACCACAGGCAGGGAGATTCACCACACAGCTAACAAGCTATCACATCATTTGTTTAAAAGTGGATTACAACCATGCAAGATGAGACCATGTAGAGCTTTACAACATTTTCATTCTTATTATGAAGTTTGAGTCAACTACAGTTTGTGTTTTATCCCTGAGATTGTATGAGTTTATCAAGTTGGCCTTGCACTAAAGTTGTTCTAAATCTACACTACCTGTTCAAGGCGGGAATATCATGCCATCATGCCGCCTCGGCACTCTGTATATAATATCTGAGCACGGAAAGGGAGAACAGAGCGGTCTCACCTGGAACAGGGGCAGTAACAGCCCCGAAACCAAGCCCCCAGGAGGAGAGTCAGGCTCTGATGCAAATTTTACATAGTGACCAAATGTGGAATTACACCGTACGGGTCAGTCACATGATGCCCACTGGCCCAGAAAGACTTTTTCCCACTGACTTACGTCAGGAGAAAGGTGTCTGTAAATCAGTAAATAATTTTTTGTGAGTGCAAAACCCTTATTTCCCTATCTGGATTCAAGCCATCCAGTTCCACAACATTTGGAAAGTCTTAAAGATTAAAGTTTTTACACTGCCATTCAAGCTACTCGGGAAGTCGGGAACGCGCCCTTCTCCATAGATTTACTTGAAAATTATACTAAGTCAGAGGTCTTTCTCTGAAGTTAACTGCATTGACCGACACTAAAATGGGCTGCATACAATGCTGTGCACCCCATTTACCTAATAACTGCAGTACTACAACAGAAAGGACTAATGCCATTAATCCCAGACTTAAACCATGTGCTCCCAACACACTAATCACACACAGCTCAGATATTATCAGAATTACACCGCAGTGTTTTGAACCAAATACCATAATATTGTGACACATGATTTACAGTGCTTCCACCACATATTCACACCAATAGGAATAATCATAGTAAGTACTGGATTAATGTCCAAACAGAATTATTCATTTGGGTCATGAGAATAGTCTTGTAAACCAAAACAAATGTATTTTTAACTTTTACTTGATGATCCAGTTTAATTTTACAAACAATATTAATATTATATCAGTATATCATACAGCTCGCCACATCCACAATCGCACAAAAGCAAATCCCCCACGACTCACACAACACGTGACAATGCCTGCTTCATTCATAACGCTGCATTACACACATGGGAACTTCCTGACTTTAACCCTTAGCCATAAAGCCTCACAGCCAACCGCACAAACCATACTTCTCACACACACACATTTTGTAAATCAGCCAAATGTCATAGCAGAGACAGAACACACAGCTCTGCATCATCTTGAGGCTTTCCATCATCAGCACAACAGAGCGCTGCGTGCTGCCGCTTCTCATCTGAGCGCGACACAAATCTGTGCTCTCCAAGGGTTCACAAAGTTAACATGGTTCAGGATTAACATTTAACGTGGGGCTGTGCCAAGGCTCCAAAGTCCCCCTTCAAGCTGAAATGACTGCCTCTCTGGGGGAAATGGACCTTGATGTTTACCTGGTGCACAGGAATACCTAACACACATGGGCTAATAACACGTGCAGACAGTGTGAAACAAGTCACATCCAAGTCACACCTTTCCATGAACTCTGTCAGACTGAGTTTTCTATGAAGAGTTAAGAGTGTGTTTGTTGGTGTGTACGTACACTGGGCTGTCCAAGGTTGATTGATCCAAAGTATTAGCACAAGCTTCGGACAAAGGTTACAGAGGCTTCTCTGTGGGTTTGCCGCTGTCATTCAAACAGACGTCAGATGCACACACACTCTATTTCCCCCTCTACAACTCCCTCAAGCAGCAAATGAAAGAGAAATACTACTGATCAAGTAAGTCCATGAGGGAGAGACAGATAAACACAGACAGAAACCGACAACCTCTTACTCTGGTGCTCCTTTTTTTAAATGTAGTTTTGACTAATAAATCCATCTGCCTTTTACCTAAAAGAGCCAAACTACAGTGCCTAAATTGTCTCTACAGGTTAACTAACTGAACTGGATCATTTATCTGGAAAATGGACCAGAGGTCTTTTGGAGATCACTCTCTGTGTTGTACCAGAAACCCAGCCGGGTACCTGAGTTGGGTCAAACTTTATTTTTTGTCGAATCAAGTCTGAGTGCGGCTCCGTTCCATTGCCACAGGTCTTGAGTCTGTGTGCCAACATGTCTAACACTTGTTAGGATCTGAGAAGTCTCACTGTCCACTGGTGTGTTATAATTACCAGACAGTGTGTTTAGTGTGAAGGAAAACTTGCATCTGTTGCTGGCTGCTCATGAATTGGTGGTGCATCATGCTGCTGCCAATATTCTCCCTCTATTTTAAGTTTGCTCACGTCAACCTCATTTTGGATTTATCTGCATATTGTTGGGTCTATTTGGACTGATCTGGAAATCAAAAATGAACTGAGCGATTCAGGACTAACTTGTATTTATGATTTAATTGGGAAATGTCCAATTCAGCCAATCGTGGGGGGCTAATTATGTGTAATTTTTTTATATCTATTTTGGTTGTAGGAGATGCACTGACTCCAGGTGATGGAGAAACTTATACTGAGATAAACATTTGTTCATTAGCAGGAATGTCACAACATGGAAGTGAAAGCCATCTACTGTTCATTTCAACATAAAAGTGCAGTAAAAATATTTTGTCCTAAAATTCAATGAATAATTGTGATAAATAATTGTGATCTCAGTATTGATTAAAATAATTGTGACTACCATTTTGGCCATAATCGTGCAGCCCTGGGCTGATGACAATTAATAACGCCCCTTGGAAATCAAAAATGAACTGATAAGTTCAGACTAACTCTGCTGCACAACCTCCTCTGCGATATTTTAAAAGCAAACTAAAGACTTAATTTTTAAGTTGGGCCTTTAATTGAACTTTACCAATTTACTTATTTTTTTATTGACTATTTATTTATACATTTTAATCTATTTTACTGTTTTCCCTAGATGGTTTATTAATTCTTTTTTTTTTTTTTAATCGATTATTAATATTTGCGTTATTATTCTTTCATTTATGTTCTATCGACTTAGATTCTATTATTTTATTTATTTACTTACCAACTTATTATTATTATATTAGATATATTTATTCATTTTTATTTTTTTATCTATAGGTTTTATACTGCCTGGTGTTTCCTCACTTATGGTAGTGTTTCCTCAGTGCCCAACTTCATGAGTACTCTTATTTAGTTCCTTAAGTAATGAGTTCTGCTTTTTTTTACCCATGTGCCTGCTTTTTTGGCTTGTATGAAAAGTGCTATATAAATAAAGTCTGATTATTGATTGATTGGTTGAACACACATTCATGGTTTGGTCTGGCGATGCCATGCTGGTATACTGAGACTAAAGCCAACTATGGTAAGCACTTAAAACGTGGCTAAAGGGAAATGGGTCTCTTGCCTTAAATGGCCACATTATTTGCTGCACAATATCCTGTTGAAACATTATATTCCCCTGCAGGAAAACCGAAACAGCATTTTATGAGTTGAACTTCAAAGTGATGTAATTCAGCTGCACCCTCGGGCTGACTGTTTGAGTACCATAAAAGTAATCATCTGTCCAGTGTTTGGTGGTGCCAGCTGGTCAGTCCTCCCTACAGTCACAGACTACAGCCTGGCACAAACAAAAGGCTATGACTTTGCTGTCCACCCTAATTTTTATGCCACTGTTTTTCCCAAAAACAACTTGTAACACACAATGATTCAGTTACAAACGCCTGAAGTAAGTACATCACATAAAACTCATCCCTACAAGTTGACAACTGAGATTTTCTCATATTGAAGAAAGACAGTTAGTTTTGAACCTGTGCTAGGTCTACTCAATCTGCAGAAAAACACTTCTTATATAATACATAATGGATGAAGTCACTGTTATGATACACACAGAAACAAAGTGAGTATCCAACCTTTTGGTCTCACAGAATGCAGAGCAGCTATTTGTGTTGAAGGAAGTGAGAAGAAATAGAATCCTATATAAAAACAAACAGTAAACAGCAATGAGAAGCAGAGAAAAAGCCGTCCCATAGAAGCAAATAAACTGAGAGACCAAAAACTAAATAGCTCCCCAAAGACGGCTTCGGGCCCCTGCCCTGTATCTGGGAAACATACACTGGAAAACATTTCACAAACACTTCAAGCTGAGCTGACTGAACCCCAGGAGACGCTCGGCATGGTGTAGGAGACGCAGGGGTGCTCATGTTAGGTCCCTACAGCATCTGTGGATCAAATACAACTCCAGAGCTAAAATTTCAGCTCGTTTTTCAGCACTTTAATGATTTGATTCTACTATAACTACAGTATGTGCCGGAGTTCCTGTCAGTATCACGTTGTGGTCTGTGCGCCACTCCACCCAGACATGGCTGAACACCATTACGGTCAGGTGGCACCCAGTTGTCTGAGCCATCACTTCAAGGCTCGTCAACCCGGAAACCAGTCCCGCCAGCCTTCCATTGATTTATTTTGTAAACCAGTTCAGCTCCCAGGCTCAGCTCTGGGAGGAGAAGGGATAAAAATGATGGAGGAGAGAAGTGACATGATGGATAGTTACTGACAGGAGCCTAACTGGTCTCCTGGAGGTGAGAGAGGTGTGAAAAAAAAGAGGATTGAGAGGGGGAGTGAAGTACAAATCCCACCTTGTTTACTGTGGTTACGTGGTCCTGCAGCACTGTGAACTGAACGTGGTGCTACATCTGTCGAAAAAATATATGCAACGGTAACACAAGAGGATGCTTTGAATACAAGTATCCAGCAAATGTTTTTAGTCTTTTCTTGCTGTGAGCCTTTTTTAATCTAAATTCTCTGAATGCCACAGTCATGTTCCGTTTAAAATAAAGTATAAACTTGATTTTGAGGAGGCCTTAATTCAAGTACAAGTGCTATTGTTTTTGTTAGGCAGCACTCCCTCTTTCAAATGCTCCTTTCTTTGGAATTAGTTTAATGACTACCATTCCAGAGTCATAGAATTATTTTGTTAAATGACAATAGCATAAAATGTGATGCGAAATGTAACTGAAGTTGGGTTTCCATCGAAATGTAGTGCAAATTTTAACAGAGGTCTCAGACAATAAGCAAAAGAAAATTGGAATTTATGTGCTTTTCCATCCACTTCTGTTAAGCAAGTATTGGAAGTTGGTTTGTCGAGTGGCGCTAATTTTCCAGTCTTTATAACACTGCAGAAGAATGCCCTGAATGGCACATTACAGGACAACCCACCACTTATAGAGCACGCACCGAGCACTTGACATGTCAAACAGAGTTGTGCATAAAACATGCAGAGAAACGCCCAGAAACACACTCACACGACGACTGCACTTAATTTAACCTCATCAAAAGATTATCTACAAAACCATTATATTGAATTCAGTGTGCTTTTGACATTCCCACCCATCATTCACTCTTGTTTCTTTATTAGCACCACACCTCTGCATTTAGCCGATCATTAGGTGTACGCGGGCATGTTTCAAGTTGATCTGGCAGCTGAAACCACAGCTGGGAGGTGGCTGCTAACTGGACACACCCTGAGATGGATGAGACACTCAGATAGAGATAACTGTGGAAAATGACAACTGCACCAAGAGGTGTCCATCTACTGCACACATGACTCTTTTCATTTGAAATTGCATGTGCATGAATCATTGAATTGCTCTATTTAGAAAGAGTCAGAATAGCCTGGCAGCAGTGATGTTCATGCTTTCTGCTGCTTTAATGGGGGCATTTCAGAGACACTGCTGATCACATCACACACACACATAACAGTGTGCTCAATTTAAGCGTCTCCCCACAGTCATTTAAGGGGATCTCTAAAGAGGAGATGATGAAGTGGTAGCACATTATATATTAAGGCTATATGATGCTTGAAAGAGGCCCTTTAGAGGAGTTAAACTAGACGTCCATACTGTTATTTTTGTGAGACATGAATCTGGATATTCAACAAATTTAATGAAGAATTTGCTGGCAGCAGGAATACTATGGGTTACCATGTCCAGGCTATCTTACACATAAACTTATTTGTGGCAGCCCACCACAATAAAAAATGGAATGACCATTATCGGTCACTCGGAGCGCCTTTGGAATATATAAGGCCTTTGCACCACTTTCTTGTAGTGCAGAGCATACTCTGGGCACAGGTGGAGCAGTAGAATTTCTACCCCAGTTAAAGTGAAACTTAACCATCGATTGTGCTGGGTCTTAAAGTTTAGATTCTCTCGCCTCTGCAGCAGCTGCTCCTCTAATACATTGATCTGGTCAGCTCTGATCACCCCTGAGGCAAACTCCTCAAACTGCCGATAAAAAAAAGAGTTCCATCTGTGCTGCATTCAGGGACCCGCAAGAACGTCTACATTTAGAGAGTGGGCATAGAATGATTAAAAAGGGATACACAAACAGGTTTTGTTTTTGTTATAAGGGGGGTGTTTCCATTAACCTTCAAACTGCGCACATCAAAATTGTGAATATGAAATGCACCTAATATGAAACTCCCCTATTCGCAAATTTTAATTTTACGTTTCTATCAGGCGGTATTTCAGGAGATTCGAAAAGCCATATTTTGCAAAACTTCAATGGAAACACTCTTTTCACTTTTACAGGTGACATGATGCTATGGCTATATGCTTGTCAGTAGGAACTGGCTCCCTCATGATGCAGCAGGCGCTACAGGAAGTATTACTGTATATCATAACTCTTCAAAATTTGAGCGGATCATCCGAAAGTTTTGAATCTACAATTCCTTTGTGAAATCCTTCACTATCACAGAAATCCCTCATACGTGGTTGCTCTCACGTATAAGGGGCTTGCCTTTCAATTATCGCTCGCATAACACGCCTATGTCACCTTCAATTTGAAATAATGATGGCTAGTGTGGTTGCTTTCATAGAAATAAACCCGCCTATAGAATATTGAAATATGCCACAAAAAGAATGAAATCCTCTGTTTTCATTATCCTGTATATTAGATTACATCATAAACTGCTTAGCTGGAGCAGGTACTGTGTAAGTGAGCACACCTGAGACACCCCAAACCAAAGTTAACAGTAAGTTAACATATGCAAACACACTGCAATGCTTATGTAACCACTGCCTAAAACAAAACATAACAAACTAAAAATACAAAATGTCCAACCTGTTTACTCAAACCTGAGACTGTAAAAAAGGAGGCAAACGTAGTATTTTTCTCTCTGTGTAACCTTGGTGGAGCCTTTCATTATGTTTCAATAACAGCTGAGGCACAGTGCCAGTGTTGCTGTAGAAACTATTTCATTTTGTCCAAGGAAAATTAAAATACTTTTTGATCTATCTTGTTTTGGACCCAAACCAAATTGTACTGTTAGCTTCACATGTTGGTAAACCCCTTCTAGTCACAAGGCAGAGTGCACTAAGTGATTCTGCTCCTGTGTCATACTGGTGCCTTGTCAGGACACCAGTATGACCATACAAGAAAATAATGTGTGTTATCGAAACACAAAAGCTATGTGCAGCAGAGAAAACACGTTGAATGGTACACTGAAGTTTAGGTTAGGAGAGTGTAAAGCTCCTTCTTTAAACAGTTGCTTGGTATTAGAGGCATCCGCCCAAAGCACCATTTATGGTGAATGAATCCATCACCCTCTCTCTCTTCCTCGCAAACTAAATAGTTTCCACATTAGTTGCCAAGTGATCAGTTGGGCCTGTGCTGAGGATACAGTCTCTGTCGGGCTAACTAACAACACGAGTAGTGCTGCTGAAAAAGTGGAAATGGGTTTGTCTAACAGCCCTATCACACCTTAAACAGAGATAACACCATCACCTGCTTTTAACAGGTTTAAAGACTGACTCACACAGGCTTTATAGCAAACAGGAAACACATAACAAAACACAAAAAGAATACCGTTATGTTTTCTATCATTACAACTTTTAACCTCCTCAACTCCTCTTTTCACTACTATAGACTCATTTTTATCTTTTTTCAGGGAGGTAAGGAGGTCTTAGGGGCGAGTAGCTGATCAACAGTATATGGCACTTACGAGTTCAGCTCAGCACTGTGTGTCAGGTTCTTCTAGTCATAAATCTGTAATGAACATTGTGCTTTGGTTAGGTGCCTATTCAAACTTTTAAAGCTTATAGTGTATAAGGTCTTAGAAAATTATGATGGAAGTGTATTATGGCCATTCCCATGCTCAATTATGTCTCATAAGTTGTTGCAGCAGTTTTTGGTTAATACTATTTGTTACACAAATTTGGGCTGCATTTATGAATAACTAAATAAATCTACCTTTACCTTTATTTTGGGGCATTTTTCAGTGACTGGATGGCAAGCACTTCTGATCTAGAAACTGTATTTATTGTCAATAAATGACTACTATGGGGCTACATCATCATAATAAAATATTAACATTTTTATTATGACATAACAAATATTAATATAATATACATAATAAAAATTGGGTGCAATGAATCCACAAGTGTTTCAGCTTTCAGGTCATAACCAATTTATGCAATTACAATACTGTTTATGAATGCAGAATTATTCAAATAAAAGGCAAAATAACACATTTGTACTGCTCGAGAATTCAGATATTTTGAAGTGAGAGGTCAGAGGACCTCTATGAAAATGGTCATGCTAGTTTTTCTCCTTCCAAAATTTAACCTAACTTTGGGGCATTATTACTGAGGTTTCCTACTTTTATATGACACCAATATCTTCCCTCTAGCTTTAAAACACAGCCCGCTACAGCCTATGAAAGACTGTAATGTCAGCTGAAGACACAAGCATCCCTGTTGAGGGGAAGAGGTTTTTAAGTAGGGCTTACAATATGGAATATGATTTGATGCATTTTTTTTAAAGAAAATTTCAAATCAAACCAAGTCCAAATTTTAATTTGGCACAATGTGGGGAGCTTTGTCTGATAGCTACTTTATTTGTATCTGTAGTTCTTTCAATTATTTAGTCATTTAGTAGTTTACAGTTCTTAAGAGTAGATTTCAAAATATTGATATCTATATCGTACATGGCGATATGGCCTAAAAATATTAATGTTATTTTAAAGCCATATTGCCCAGCCCTAGAGTCAACAGTGCTTTATTAACAATATCAACAGTATAACACAGCAATAACAATCATTTACCGTCACTGTTACATGAAGGGTGATCTCATCCTCTGCTCGGAGGGACATTTGCGAGGAATTTGCTGACATTTACTGCCACTGCTCATCTTCTTTGAGTTAGCTGCTAACTGATAGTAGTTGGTTTTATATATCACATATCATATTTCAGCATTGTTAGTGTCTCAGCATAACCATACGAGATTCCCTCCTTGAACATGCAGTGTAAAAGGGGCTAATGACTCCTCCTTGTGGTGCCCCATATCTGCCAGCTGGGGCCTTCCACAACTTTTAGCTGTAACCAGGCCACATCCAATTAATCCATTTGTCCGCAACTCTCATTTCAAACTCTCCCTTGCCTCTCATTACCATATTTCTCAGGTATGTGTCAGACCTCTGGGTGCTAAAACACAGCACACACACACACAGTAATCTGAAGCACACAAAAACCCTCATGCGAAACATGGCATCACAGCATTAAGACTGCAGAGACAGAGAGAAAAGCCTCTCCCGTCCTCACTCAGCTTCAGTATGTAGGGCACTGGGGGCAGGCTTGGCTTTGTTCAGGCAGATATCTCTGACATTTTTAGGCCCTCATGGAGCAAAAGCAGCAGCATATCCCGACATGAAATCAGAGCTTTGGTAAACAATGTGTTCCAACAGTTATGGCAGAGTAAAGCAACCTGTGGTTGCGCACTGAAAGAACTGCTGATGGAATCACTATTCAGGGTCAGACAAAATTTTGTCCTAGATTAAACTCCAAAATAAAGCACAATCAATCAAAAAAGAAGAATGTGAGCCAGCTCTATAGTAAAGGGAAACAATAATGTTATGTGTCTGTGCCTGCATGAGAACATTTTTGCTTTTACTGCACAGCAAACAGTCATAAAAACTGGAAATTCCTCCTTACACAAACTAGAAAAAGGCCATTATACCGCTGTACAATGATGTGGAAGTGCAGTCTAAATACAGAAAAAAATTGCAACAGCCTCACACTGTGGCTTAGATGGTTATGAGTTGCTCTATTTGATTCAAAGTTCAGTTGATCATACATGTATAAGAAAAGCTGTCAATGTACAGGCCTATTTGGACATTTGAAAACGGCTGATCAACTTTTGAATCGGAGATTTAAACCATAAAGTTCCATCTCAAACTTTTATCCCAAACATATGCATGTCACAGTGGAATGAGCCATAACAGACATGTCCTAATACACTGAAGGCAAAATGCTTCTAACATCCCGTTAAACCAAACACCTTACGCCTTTTACATGCTTTCAGTCCACAACTGAGAGAAAATTTCAGTGGGCAGAAAATGAGCTGTTGACTGAAGATAAAAGGTGTGCACAAATATTCCTGAGTGCAGTAATGTACTGTTTTTAAAAGAATGCAAATGGGCAGTCACAAAGCTATTTGGTTATAGTAAAGGCTTAAAGAGATGGTTAAGATTTTTTTAAGTTGGGTTGTATGGGTTATTTATCCATAGTCAGTGTTTTGTATATGTCAGTCAGCACACTCCCAGTTTGGAGAAGCAGCAGGAGTACCGATATGCAAGCTCAGCGATGTACTGCTGTTGGGGGAAAAAATAGAATACCGTCCAAATTATGACAAAAAAAAGTCATACTATAGCATGTCTACCAAAATATGCCAAAAAAGTCACAGTATCGTATGTTGTCAAAGATATGTTTAAAAAAGGCATAGTATAATATAGTCATAGTCATAATAGTCAGAATATATTGTCCAGTACAAGATTAAAAGAAAGTCATAATACAGTGTGTTGTCCAAAATATGACATTTAAGTTATAGTATAGTCTGTTGTCCAGGGGTCAGCCACAAAACCAACTTTGCCACCTAAAATAGTGCCACCTAAAAAAAATGTTAATCAGGAGGCATTTGGTGAAATTCTTTTTTTTTTTAAAGTTACCCATTATTTTTAACTTTTGCAATACAATGTCATAATATAATGCATACATAAAAATCCCTCCTCAAATGTCTAAGTATTTAAAAGACCTTTGAAAGCTTGATTTGAGACATTTTATTGCCAATTAAGGCCTTATTTTGAGATAAATGGATTCAAAGCTTTTAAGACTTTTTAAGGATCTGCAGAAACACTGCTCCAAACTGGGTGCAGACTGGCATTTACTGTATGTAACACGCTACCTATGGATAAGTTCCCCTCATTTCAAAAGATGCAAACAATCCCAGAATGAGTGCATTCTTCCCACAACCTGCTGTCCCCAAAAACCTTTTTTGTTCACTGGCCATCAGTGGAGCTTACCTTGAAGTTGCTGGAGTTGACCCAGGAGCTGGCGATGCCGTCCACCATCTTGTCCAGTGCAGTCTGATCCTGCTCCAGGTCGTGGGACTTCTCCTTGTCCAAAATGTAATCAATGATCTCCTGCCCCACCTGCAGCCGGCGACCCATGTCCTTCTGCAGGACCTGGGCCAGGCAGTTCTCCATGCTGGGTTCTGTCATCCTGGCCTCTGATAACCCTCCCCTCTGGCTTCCTCAGTCTTCCTCGCTGAATGACTGACCGACTGGCTGCTAGTGATCCTCCACTGCTCAAAGCAGCGGGAATGACAGCTAAACAAAAGGAGCCCCAGTTAATGAGTGTTTGGGCTGGGTGACCCGGAAAAGGGAGAAAAAAGAAAGCAGCAAGTGTACACAGTCTGCTTGTATTTTTATCCCCGAGGACAGGCCTTGTCTTCGTGCCAGGTGCTAGCTGCTAGCAGGCTAGTGGCCGTGCCCTAGGGATGGATGGAGCAGGGCTTGGGGAATGGCAGCAATGCAGCATGTGTGTGTCTGGACAGCAGCTGGGGAAAGTTTACTACTCCCTCCCACTTGGGTTTTTTTCCCCCTCTTCTTCTCTTCTAGGAGTCTGAGCCAAACCGCTACAGCAGGGGTAGAGGAGGTGGTTTTGGCAAGCAGCGAGCAAGACAGCAAATGCAGATGGATGGAGAGGGACTAGCTTAGAGCTCCATGACTTGTCCCGGGATCTGCCCTGGAGAGCCCTGGAGGAGCAGAGAGGACAGCAGACGGTAGAGGTTCATTCATTATAAAATCTTTTATTTTTGATCCCTTAAGATACATTAGCATTCCTCACACTTAATTCATTTACAGGGTTTTTTTTATCTTACAGTACAGTAGAATGGTTTAGTTAATATAAATTATTTGGCCAAAAGTATCACCTTCTGTCCTTACTGAGAGTCCTACTGTACAGCATACAATGATATTTTAGACAATTTAACAGTCAGGCTGCATCTACTATTATATAAGGTTCGCACACAATTTTAATGAACAAAATTTCAAAACTTTCTTCAATTTTTTTTTTTGTCAGACTCTCCCACCGTTTTTCAAACATATCAGAATCAAACTCTCTTTGTAGCTGAAAAATGAAGATACGTCCAAACTGACATAGTAGAGCTACGATACGTCGACAGCTACAGAAAACAAATTTGCTGTTATGTGACATTACATGGAAGGTTATCAACAAATGATGTCTGTAACAATTGCTACACACACAATACAATTTCCATGACTTTTCAAAAACGTTCAATGATTTTTACTGATTCCATGACTTTTCCATGCCTAGAAAACATGATTGTAAAATTCCACAACTTTTCCAGGTTTTCCATGACCTTGGCAACCCTGACTGTATTTTCATCACCAATTAATGTGTCATTTTTGCAATTAATTATTTAGTCTGAAAATGTCACAAAATAGAGAAAAATGCCCATCAAATTCTACCCTGTGGTCACAATGATATCTTCAAATTGCTTGTTTTGTCAAATCAACATTTCAAAACCCAAAGCGATTCTGTTTACTATCTCATAAAGCCTAAAAAACAGCCTTAAAATCCTAACATTTTGGAAGCCTAAACCAGATTTTGTTAGCTTAATAGCTGAAATCATATGTAAAGCCGTTATCAAAATAGATTATTTCTCTCTCATCAACTAATCAATCTATTAACAAAATGTCTGAGCCCACCCAACATCAGTGGCTGACCTCACTAATCTCTGCAGTTAGGTTCCTAAATCTTGTAAAAAGTCTTACCAGAGGAGCTGACGCTGTTATGCAATAAGGTGTGTTATTAACAGATATGGGTGTCTATATACTTTTGGCCGTGATGTAAGTAGGTCCCCAGTACATCAATATGCTACAGTTGCAGAGCCACACACGAGTATCCACAGATGACATACAACGCTGCTCACACAACAAATGTACTTTCACAAATATAATCAAAATTAAAACAAATTTAACTTAAAAAAAAACTTAAAATTAAAAATAAAAACAAAATGAAAAGACAGTTAGACTAACGCTCTGAAATAATTCCCTCACCCAAACACATCCTCCATCTCTGACAGCTTCAAATGCTCAGCTTGACAGCCCACTACTGCCATGGAAACCCAGAGGGGGCTGAGGGCTTCGGCTTGAACTCAATGTGAATAAGACACGAGGAGGACGCTGCGGTGTTTATTTGCTCCAAAGTGCTCGATCATATGCTGACTGCGCTTCTTCCATTCAAACAACCCCGGGCGTTTTGTGTGACAAGACTGTCTACTTGAAAGAACTGTTTAAACAGCCTCTGTCAAACATGAGGTATTTGTTCTGGGGGGTGAAACTCAAACCTGCAGGTCCTGAAGCAGCCAGATACGGGCCAGATTCACTGGACTATGACTTGTTTGGTGCCATAACGTGTGAACTACTTTCTCCTTTGTGATGCAATCATTATGTGAGCACAAATAATGAAAGAACTTTCCCTTTCTACGTGTCTGCTGTGGCAACAGTTGCTTAATCTATTTATTTGGTAGTTTATTTAGTGAGGAAAACACAAACATTGTTACGTAGAAATGAATGATGCAATGTTTATGGGTTTAAACTGCAACTAACTAAATCAGCAGATATAAAAATACATAATAAAAACAATAGAACCGATACAACAGATTGTGTGTATGTGTATAGCCATGTGTCTGTGTGCTCTGTACATGACTGTGCATTCGGGGTGAGGGGAAAAAAATCAATACAGGACAGCATCGCAATATTCTGTGCGGCGATGTATCAAGTACGGGTGGGAATCCCCAGAGGCCCAACGATACGAAATTATCATGATACAAAAGTCATGATACACTATTAATGTCATTTTAAGTGTTGCAACAAAATTTATCACAATATATTGTGATTTATTGCCCTTTTTCAACTGCAAATGATCTCCCCAGAAAACCTTTCTCAACATCTGCATCATCAAATAAGAGAATACTTTCATCTCAGTTGTTATTTTTACTGCAGCAAAATGTATCCACTGAACAGGAAAAAAGAACAACTGATTTTATTATCGTAGTAGGCTACCAAAAGTTTTATTTTTATTTGTGTGCATTGTGCAGACACCCCCTCAGCCACACGTCCGTCCGTGTGGCTGAGGGGGTGTCTACACAATGCACGACACCCAGACAAACAAATATGGAGGAGCTGGAAAGCGATATTGAACGTGGAGATTCAGCACAAAACACTGACACCGTTGTTGCATCTTCAAGAAACTCAAGCAAGTTCAGTTGCGTATGATATAGCACTTAGTATATCGCATAAAGTTTAATACTGTATCATGATGTCTAAAGTATCGTCATAATATCCTATCGTGGGGCCTCTGATGATTGCTTCTCGTATTGTGTATGCACTGATATTTAGGTGTCATGGTGTGTGTATTTGTTGAAGAAGCTGCAATGGTCGAGGGTTGCAACAGTATACCAGTTTCAAGGTGTAGCGTACCACAGAAATTGACAGTTATCATACGTGTACATTTGCTTATCTGCGGCAATGAAAAATGTCATTGTATGAAGAATCTTACCTTTATTTATTTTCTAAAGGGAGACGCATACTTTCATTTAAAAACAATGGTTTCAGGTTTGAACTGTAGTAATAAAATTTTTAAGTAAAAAATTTATGATTTCACTTCTTTGGTCCTCTAAAACATGAGCAAATAGGCTTGATTTCTTTCAAAAACGCAGGAAGAAAGCAATGAGCAACGAAAGACAAAATGGTACAAAACTTAGAAACTATGGTACAACACTTAATGGTACAAGATATTATTAAAAAGAACGACAAAATAACCTGATAATTAGTTAAAACCAACAAACAAAACAAACAGAAGAAAAATAAAGTAAATAGCCTAATTCGTTTTTTCTAGCTTTTTTCTTTTTTTTCTCTTATATTTTTCCCTGGCTATAAAAAATAAATAAATTAATCTACTGGTTTCTTGTAATTCAAGGTGCATTTCTTACTAAGTTGTTTTTTGCATTTTCCCATGTTTTTGAAAGAAATCACAACAATTTGTTCAAGGATTCAAAACGGTTAAGCATCATTGTAATTGCTATTAATCATAGTTCTGTAACACCGCAATACCATGACGCCGTGATATTTTCTGAGATGGTTTTCATACCATGAAAGTCTCATACATTGCAACCCAACAATGGTCAGAGCAAACTACATTTTGTTAATAATGTATTTGGTTTCTAATTTTGCAGCTGCTGAGCTGTTAAACTTGAAATACAATATATGTCATCAACATTTTAATTTGTGAAATGATTTTTTAACACTATCCTAAAATTGCTTGTGATTCCTCTTTATTCAATTTACACCACACTAGAGGTGATAAGAATTAATAGATGATTGATTAATCAGTCATTAAAAGTTTAATCAAAAATGTGAAATTTAACCGATTGATGGATAGGCTGTGAAATGCTGTTGAAATGTATGCAATATGTTACTGTGAGCTTTGACTGAGGTTAAAACGCAGTTTGGATAGTTTGAAATAGCAGTTTCTATTTATATTTGTTTCAAATGACGATTAATCGATTAATCGATCGTTAGTTAACAGATTAATCAATTAAGGAAAGTGCCCACAATTTGAAGCCCTACACCAGACTACTACTCTCACCTTTGATAAGCTCGTCCTGGTCACACAGATTTGCTTGGTGTGAAAACACACACACACACACACACACACACACACACACACACACACACCCCTCTCTGCTTTTTTACATCGTTAGCAGAGCTCCTGCTAGCTCCTGACCATCACTGCTAGCAATGCCAGACCAAGGAGCGCCTTGACAGCCACCATATACTGCTAACGTGAAACAAAAAGCTTCCCCTGTAATGTCCCCCCGCGGCCATAAAACATTCCTTTTCTTTGTTTCTCCCTAAAACAGCAGGCCAAACTCCCTACTGTAACCAGACAGAGAAGGTGTGCAGGGGAATAAAAGCTAAAGCTAGCCCCTAGCGAAGCCCTTCCTTTCAATGAAACGTCAGTTCAGACAGGCAGCACAAAGAGGAGAAAATGTGACAAGGAGGCGAGGAGGTGTACCTACAGCATTATTTTTCCTACTCACCATATCCCGCTTAACCTCCGCAGCTGCTCTGGACATACAGCTCGTGCTCCTTTCTGTAAATGTACAGTGTACGGCCTCAAATCTCTTGTGTCTTTCTCTTTCTCTCACTCACACTCTCCACCCGGAATGCTGCCTGCAGGACAAGAATGGGATCGTCGTGCGCATGCGCAGTCGATCCAGGGATGATGTTGGCACTTGGAAAACTGTCGCATGGCAATGCAAAAAAAAAACCTGTCTGTGTGCAGCATGGACCGCAAAACTCGACGTCTGGCGACCTCTACTGGACACATGGGGGCTGTAGAGGACAGTATTTACATTATCACTCAAACTGTTGCGCACGCAAAGATAGAAAATGGGGATTTAAAGGTTCGGTGTCCGTCTCGAGACAAAATGAGGGCTGGAGGATACATTTCTGAATTTCGGGAAAAGATGTTCCGGTGTGACGCATAACCCGGCGATTTGGGTTAGGGACTGTTCGTAATTTGCGAGGGGGGATGGGGTTATGCAAAACGGAGAAGGCGTTTTTAAAAAAAGAACTTAGGAGGGACTTGGATTTTGTTGTTGTTTTGTTTGTTTGTTTTTTGTCTTGGGGAAGGGACATACAACTTTAAATGGCAGTGTTTTGAATTTATTTTACCCTCTGAATACTACATCCTGCTAGTGAGTTTGAAATGCATATATGTTTGTATTATATATAAACTATTTTAAGGTTATTTATAGAGGAGGGAAAGTGATGTATTAGGAAAAATATGTTGATATTGTTGGGTGATTTTTTGTTTTTTTACAGGATATGGTTAGTGCAAATTTTTGGCAGACACACATGGAATAAAATTAATACTAAAACAGAAGCTCTTGTCATGCTTGAGATGTTCAAGGGCTGCCAAAAATGTGAAATTCTGACTATAATTTCTGTTTTCGGCAATGATCAACAGTGTAAATTTGGTGATTTTTAAAGAAAAAACATCTTTCAAACCTGTATTTGGACTTGAGAGGGTTTTTAAAACAAATACAAATACAACCATTTAAAGTGACATTTCCCTCCTCTGGACCAAAATTTACAAAAATAAAAAATATACTTCCCTTCACAGTGCTTAAAAAATATCACAAATGTCTTCATTTGGCACCAAACCCTTCTCTCCTCAACAGTCCTTTAGGGTCAAACAGTAACTATGTAACTAAATCACCAAATTCAGAATCTCTGTTGATAATGATGGTTAGTATTTTTATTACTTTATTATGAAGCATTAATATACTGAACATTAACAGGCATTGTAATTTAGTAAGGGTCAAAGCTACAATTCTTCCCACTGTGTTGTAGAAACATGAAAAAAAGTCATGTTATAATTGCAGAATTTGATATTGTGGACATCACAGCAGGCATATAGATCCTCACAGTAGTGTTGCTTATACCATTAACGATGAATGTAATCTATACAAGTGTTAGACATAATAGTGTGACAGTAAATCAACACGGGCGACAGGAAGCAGGAACCTATAAAAGATTATATTATCTTTTATTGGGCTCCTGACCAGAACCTGGATTCAGACTTGATTTATTCTATTTACATGTGCTTTTCCTATTGTGACATGTCAAAATGTTCTTTAAAAAAAGGCTTACTGCACTGCCAGTGTGTGTATATGTTTTTTTTATTGTTAATCTGAAAAATAACACAAATTAAATGACTGCTCCAGAGTACATTTTTGGATCATTTATTTTAAAGATCATAGTTTACATCGGTGGGTCTCAACCAGGGGTCCAGGGATGCCCAGGGGTTCTTGAGGGAGTTCTCGGGAGTCCCCGGAAAAATGGGGAATATTTTTTTTCAATATTTAACTCACAACAGAAGTGAGCCCAGTGTGAGTGTGAGTCATGAGAGTGTCTATTCTGATCACAGGTTTCACTTTCTCCATGCTTATCTCCTCAACTGTGGATAACAACTTAAGAATTCTGGTCTTAACCATTTCTAAAAAAAACTAATTATTGCTAAATTTTATGATATGAGTCCTCGATAAGAAAAAGGGATGAGAACCACTGGTTAACAGTACAAATTTAACAACACTCGAAGACAAGGGAGCATAACGGCCTGCTGCAAGACTGAGAGGCACATCTGTCGATGTCAAGTAAGTCCAGGCACAACTGCTGCCCATAAATCAGACTCTGTGATTTTGCACGCACCATCCAATGTGCTCACTGAAGTAATACCCACAATCATGGCGGTATCTTTCATACAAGTGTCTCAAATGGTGTGATTTCCACATATTGAAAGACACACTGATTTCTGAACACAGTTCAAAGTTGATGCATGCGACTGTACTCCGACAGCCAGAGAATAAAGTCCACACTAACACAGTGAGGACTTTCACTGTGTCTCTGCGCCCTCTTCAGCGGGCTCCTCGCTCTCTGAGTCCTTCTCCTCACCGTCTTCCTCTGACGAGCTCTCTTCATCATCCACCGCAGCTGGCATCTTAATGACAATTTCATCATCTTCATCGTCGTCATTGACGACCATGGACTTCCTCCTCTCCAGGACAGAGGGGGTGCAGAGTGGCGTGGTGTCCTGCAGTGGAACAGATGTGCTCATTAGCCACACATGCTCATTCAGGTACAGAGAGAGTGCTGATTTGTTTTCTTCAAGTTTTCTACTTTGGTCATACAATGCAGTTCTGAGTTAACACAGTATGTGGGTACATGGGTTTTATCACGCAGCCACCAAGAGACACACGCGATAAGCTTAACGCACCACGATACTCTGGGCACAGTTGTCTGACCCCAGATCACTGGTGCACCTGGGGCCATTTTCAGTCTGTGCCAAAGCTGAATGCAATATTAGTGTTGACCTTACATCACTACATGTAGATGCATCCATGGAATCTGAGGACTTCTTCTTCTGAGGCACCTGGGCAGCCTGAGAGTACAGAGAGCACTAAATGTTAACATGGTGCCAACAAAACAAAGCATAGATACTCATAGAGGGGCTCTACAATGCAGTACACCCATAAAACTCCATGTTTTGACACAAAGATTATGCCAATTATCACGGCTCTATAACATTTCTAAATTTTGAGGACTTGTGTTCTTGAAGGTATACTTTGCAGGATTTAAAAAAAATAAATAAAAATGTTTAGACTCATACACAAGTAGTGCTGGGCGATATGGCCTAAAAACACTATCACAATATTTTTAGGCTATACTGCAATACACAACATACATTATACAGTTAAAATAAATGCTTTAATAAAGTTAAATGAAGTACTTTTGTAATAAAGTTAAATGAAGTTCTATTTTAACAAAGTACTGTAATAGTAGAAATGAATAAAGTAGTTATAATTAAGTTACATAATTTACTGCGATAGAAAGTTAAATAAAGTACTGTTTAAATTCAATAAAATAAAGTATTGTTATAATAAAGTTAAATTAAATTACTATTACTATACAGTAAAAGTATCATTAGAATTAAATTGAGCAGTCTTATAATAAAGTCAAATTAAGTAATATTATAATTGAGTACTGTTACAAAAAGATTTAAGTATGATCATAATAAAGTTAAATGAAGTACTGTTAATAAAGTGAAAATACTGTTAGTATTAAATTAAATAGAGTAATATAATGAAGTTAAATGAAGTGTTAACGTAAGGTTTAATTACTGTTAAAATACAGTTAGAAATATTATACATTCATATTGTCTACTTTTATTTAGTAAATTTGTTTTTTACCAACATCAGTCCTAATCAAATATATCATATATTCGTCAATTCTCAGAATATTAATACTTTAAATGCCAGTTTTAATTCATGATGCTACCATGGTTTTAGATGAAAAAAGAAAAATAATTGTTTTCAATATACTATGCAGAGTAGATTTTTTTTTTAATCACAGTCTGGGATATGTCAATGATTTGCAGAAACTCTGATTGTGACAATGCACCTAGTGGAAAAACCATTTATTTTCTCCATTAAAAAAAAATGTCATCATGTGAAAAATGGTCAAATATTTAAATTCCAAGGCAAAAGCCCAGAATGACACCCAGAAATAATACAGTGCATGTTTTTATGCTTTGACAGCTGTGGAATCAAACACTGCAGTTTGAATGGGTTCAATGGTGTGGTAAACGGGCTTTGCACTGAACAGTCTGGATGTAACAATTCAGTTTCCACAGTGTATTTTAAACTTATTGTAGAAACTGAGCTGGAAATTCCAAGATTAATCAAAAATACACAGTCTTGCTAAAATGTATGCCATGTGCATGAACACAGCAAAAAATTATCAAAAAAAAGAATGAAGAGCGCGTAAAATGTGCTAAATGAGGGTTAATGTGAAGTTCTCAGAACAAAGATTTGAGCCAAAAAATTAAATAATTGGGTATATAAGGTTGGTCATTGACATTTCAGGAATGAGTCTTTTTAGCTGAGATTAATACACAACAGCTACACTAGCTGCCATTTTAAAGTCGCTATTTTAGTCTAAAGATACGTACAAATCCAGGGAAGTCGTAGTCGATGCCGTGTGCTGCGATTCTCTTGCGGAGCTTCGCCTCTTTCCGCAGGAGTCTGCTTTTCATCTTGGCGACCTGCTCCTCTGTGCGTTTCTTGTTGTAGCGCGCCACAGCAGGATTTGAGGGTTTTGCAAATTCTTTTTGGGAGCCAACGAACAGCTTCTCATGCACCTTCTCTGGAGGCATCAAGTGACCTGGGAAAGAGCATCGACAACATCAGGGGAGTGATCTCGGTGCAATTTACACTGACAGCCAGTAAAGGAAGACAGATGACTGACTCACAGTGTTCATAAAACAGACATAATATATCTTTACTGTGATCATTTCTGTAAACAAATCATTGAAAGTCAGTTAATACTAGACCTGTACATGAGCAATACTCACATTTGATGAGTCTCTCTCCCATGAGATAATTGTTCATGGTCTCGGCAACAATTTTGGCAACCTCGTCACATTCAAACTCTACAAACGCATATCCTTTGCTCCCACCTGTCTGACACAATGACAGAAAAACATTAATTAAAAAAAACATATATCACAGTATCACATATCTCAGCACTTTCATATCACACATCCGCATTTGATTGACCCTTTAAAACCTGCGTTGACATCAGTTTTCTTGTGCTGCATTCGGATGCTTTTAACAAACAGTTTTATCTCTGAAATCTGAGAACATTTTTTTTGATTTCTTTTAAAAACACGTAGTGAGCAACTTAGCAAGAATTGTCCTGTCAACTGTAAAAAATATTCAAAGGTGACAAGAAAATGGCCTGATAATGATCTGGGATGGATAATTAGATATTATCAACAAAACTGAGAGAAAAATGTCCAGAAAACTTTTATTTCATTTCATTTCATTTTATTTTAGGGACCAAGTACAGTTTAAAACATCAATGTTACCATTTTATGCACCGTACCACATAATAGTTTACAGCTAATTAGCATAGAATTTTCTTAATTATGTATTTAAAAGTATGTTAGACAAAATAATAATTTTTTTTAGCACTTTTATTTAGCACGTTATTTTCTTGGTTTGTTTATTTGTTTGTTTTGCTTTTTGTGCCTTTTTTGAATATTTTTCTAATTTCTTGCTAATTTCTGGGCCATTTCTTGCCAAATTGCTCGTCGCCCTCACATGTTTTTCAAAGAAATCAAGACAATTGGTTCAGTTTTCAAAGGGCTTTGGCCAATCTGTTTTTACTTATTAAATGTATTTCAATGTAATGCTTTTAGATCATTTTTTCCTGCTGCTGTTGTCGGCACATGGGTTTTATCACTCTGCCAATGGGTGAGCAGGTGATAAGCTTAACGTACCAAAATACTTTAGGCTCAGTTATCTGATCTCAGACCACTGTTTGATCTGAGATCATTTTCAGTCTGAGCCAAAATCAGCAGTCATCTCCAGTCAAACTGATGGAACTGTTTTAGCCAACAGTTCAGTCAGCAAACTGAGAAAACCTGAATCCTCATTCGTAATGCACAGAATAAGAAGTGGAAAAGAAAAACCTGGAGGTTAACCAGCTCAAAATGATCTTATTAATGCGTACCAAACACAAAAATAGCATATGTTTTTCTTATCAGAACACATTACTCTTAAATGGAAATCGATCATATCAGGCTTTGTTGAGTTCAATATTTTAAACTAGCTTCATGTATTTCGATATCATCTGTGCTACCTTTTTACTCCTGGACAGCCGCAGCCTCAAGACTTTCCCAAACTGTTCAAAGTAAGATTTCAGCTGTGGTTCAAACAGCCCGACAGGCAGGTGACCAACATAAATCACTCCAGGCGTCAAACGGCTCTCCTGCAAAATAAAAAAAAACAAAGAGAGAGAGAGAATAAACATGAGGACAAAGCAAGAATCACCTATGCATGTATTTTTAAGATTGCACATTTCAACTTCATCATAGACAGACAACAGCTGTAGAATAAAGTAAATAATGGAGTTCCATTCAGCTGCTTCTGTTTCCTGGTATAGTGCATGATGACTCCAGTATGGCTTAATGGGACACTTGAATGAAACAGAGCCATTGTTAGTGTTATTAGTGACACCTGTGATTTTCCGATGACAAATTAAAACATCAGCAGTTAAAAAGGCCTAATGTATTCCCCATAATGTAAACATGTTTAATATTTAATTTCAATCATAACTTGTTTCTTACTATTGTTTTACTATCTGTATTTTGATTAATACTTGTGACATTAATGTTAAATAACAGCATCTTTTTTTATTACTTGTTGTATGTGACATATAATTACCTTTAAATGCACATTAATGCATTTTGTATTGATAAAGACAAAAAAAAGTTACAATGTGCAGCTTTTCAGACAGACCTGAGTCACATTATTTGCTTTGGTCTTGACGCTGTCAAACCAATACACTATGAGCCAGCTAACTGAGCATGGAACTTAAAGGGGTACTATGCCCATTTTCCAAATTTAATACGTAAAATATAGCTTTTTTAAATACATAAAACATTATTCCTGTGGTCTGAGACAGGCTAAAAATGAGTAAACAGAAACAACTCTCTCCCAAATCCAAAAAACTAGAGTGCTAAAACTCAAATTTGTTGTGGTGATTTGGTTGATGTTCTAGATGACACTGAGGGCAGCCAGGGGAATATTCTGAGTATATGGGGACATCATCTGTTTCACAACTGGGAAATATTCTGATAGATTACATCTTATTTGGCTGTTAAAACGAATATGAACATTCAGTGGGTTCATAAAATCAGGTTCAAGTAAAACCAGCCAACAATTTGTGGTCTTAAAAACATTCTGAGAATGGCACAATGCAACCACTGCAATGTTTCAGTGATGTTTGCAGCGGCAAGTTTTTTTCATTACAAGTTTTTCTTCCTAAAATTGAGAACAGTCTCCATAAACCTCAAGAAATGTTTAAAACATTTATTTATTTAATTTTTGTTAGAATATCACACTAAATTACATTTCCATTAAAAATGTTCTGTAATAGAATGTTCTTCTCAACAATATGTTCAAATTTTTCTTATTAAATGTTCTTGCTTTGTTCTCATGTAACATTGTGTTTTATAAAAGAACATCATATGATCTTTCACCTCTCAACATCACCAAAACATCCTCAGAATATTGCAGTTATAACTATACGTCTTAGACAGCATCTAACCTTAGGGGAACATTGTTTAAAATAATAAACATCCTTCAAAAGTTCTTTGAACAGTTGATTAAAGTGTTTTAAAAAATACATTATTACAAGTTGTAAGTAACGTTGTGGGTCAGTTTCCTGCTAGCTGAATTATCTGTGGAGCAGCTCCAGACTTTATACCCAATGACAGCACAAGTTTGAGACTTTCTGCTCTGGTTTCTGGCTTTGAGAGAGAATAGCTCACGGCAGTTGTAACAGTCAGACCTGACCATGGTGGACTGGCTAAGTTGGCGCCCCCTTTAATGGTAGCTGATATTTCAGTTAACTAGGTCCAAACATCTTACGGAATAAGCTTTGGAGTTCTTAATTTCGGCGACGTTCCCCTTTAATGTGACAAAGTACCTCATTACACCTCATAGCAGCTGTAACAGTCAGAGACTGGACTGTGGTAAACGGGCTATATTAAGGCCTACTCCCGACAATGTTAGCTGAAATTACAGTGAGCTAGGTCACAACATTTGACGGGTAACGGGATAAGCTGCGACACCTGCTCCAGCTAGAAGAAATTAGAATAAACGAAACATTGGCAGCCTCGTGCTTTGTGAATTCATGTTTCCTCACGTGCACCCACCTTGCCGGATTTGTTCTTCTTCGCCTCCTGCACCTTCTTCTTGAACTCAGACTCCTGTTTGGGGTCCAGAGCCAGCAGCTCTTTGGCCCTCTGAGGAGCCGCTTCGGCTTTACTTTCAGTCATTTCGAGTAATTAACGGGACGGAACATAAACTACAATGAAAAACAACAACCTCACTCAACTCTCTACAAACCACGTTTGTCTCTTCATCCGGTTGTCCATGTGGTGACAACCAAAGACACGCGGAAAGACGATTTTCCTTCATTATCTATCCGCGTGCCTTCGTTGCAGCGCCATCTACAGGCATGGAGGAGAGGCTCTGCTGTTACAGTAACAGGAGTGAGTATTAAAAAGTATGGAAGCCCATTTCTTTCAATTATGTAAACTCTTTTATTGTCATCATATAATTTCATGTGTCTCACTCATTACAAAGTTTACCGATGATATTTCCTTTTTAAATCACAAATTACACAAATAGGTGTGTCAACCAGTTCATCAGAATAACAAACACGATATATTAAGTATAATGATTATGAAAGATAAACAATTTCTGTCACTTTTAACACAATCTTAGTATAAATTGTTATGTCCTATGTCCTAATTATAAAATGTCATCGTTATTACATATTATTTTTGCATATTGTATATTATTACTTCAATTTATTTTTAATAATATATTTTAACAGTTCTTATATATGGTTATAGTAATTATTTTTCAACCTATTATCTCATAATTATAGGATATGATATTATTAGATGAGACACTTATTATTATAATATACCATCTCATAAGTTTAAATTAACAACACAGTACTGTAGGTTATTATGTCATAAGCATCATTCACATTTTGATAACAAGCACTGGAAACTCAATTTGCATGGACTTTTTTTCCCAAGTCGTGGAAATTCATAAAAAGATCTAAAAATTAAACAAATAGCAACAACAAGAATACACACATATACGCACAAAAAAAACCTGAAGGTTACTACTACTCCTTCTGTCGTTTGGAAAAAAGTAGAAAAGAAGGAAAGGGAGGGAGAAGCAGGGTAGGAGGTGGAGACAATAAAATCAAGGGGGTGGAGTGTTTTTGCATTTAAATAATGAGGTGAGACAGATCAGATGCAGAGCAGGAGTGCACACAGAGACATCAGTGGCTCTGAATTCATGACATGGCAACAAAAATCATCTACTTCACAGTAAATGGGAGACCAGAGCAGGCTGAGTTTCCACTGGACTGTCCTGCACAGGATGTCAAAGGTAGGAGCAGAACATTATGTTGTTATTCAAAATTAATTTCTTTACATTAAAAAGGTATTTTAAGGTATGACTGGGTTCATATACACATATCCACATGTGCAGACAACTAATATCTGCATCTCTAATGTGATCTTTTTTTTTTGTACATTTGTCCAACTTTCCTATGATTTTAAATGTCTTGGAAGACAACAAATATAATGTATCAGATCTGTATGAATGAAATAATTAATCTTTATTTTGAACATGTAAAAAAAAAAAAAAAAACAACAGACAATAAAAGCAAACAGGCCTTACAACCAACAAAAAAAGAGGGCCTACACAAAAACTATACGTTGATCTCAATATAAAAACGCTCCAGCAAACTTTATTACTACATGCTCAAAAAGGAGTAGGAAGAAGACCACACTTACACCAATAGAACCAAAGACGAGAGTGGGGTCCAGGCAATCAGAAATAAGAATATAAATTGTTTTAGCCCAATTTTCTGTACATTGTAACTACTGTAACAACAACTGTTTTTTACCTCTGCTTTGATTTTTTTTTCTTTTTTTTTCAATTGTTGCTGTTTTTGTTTGTTTTATAGTTTCCCTTTTTATTTTATGATATACCATATTTTCTGCTAAGACTATTGTATTTATATGTAATATATCATATCTGATATAACTGAAAATTTCTATGGATAGAAAGATATCCCAATTTTATATATACAGTACATCCCCATTTTATATAAATTACTTCTCTGCCTATAGACTCTCAATTTCTCAGACAGTTCAATGACAAACATTCTACTAGCTTATTTTGTAAAGCAAACAAGAAAAAAAAAAACTTGATAAGTGCAGGGATCAGATGCACAGTCAGCCGTTACACAAGCTGCTGAGAGAATTGTAGAAGTGTGATGGAGCCACAGAGAGCCATGCAGCTGCCACTGACAGCTCCTCACTTTCTCACAGGCTTCACAGGTTCTTTACTTGGAGGACAAAAAGAGCCTTATTAAAGATTTCTTATGTAATGTTAATAATCATTTTCAGTTGTTTGTTATTTGTAGTTAACATGTTTATTAGTGTATTGATAATCTAACTGAGAGTCTGCATGCTTCGGTGACAGTCTCTCATAAAAGTGGAACCACTTTCTAACAAGGCACACTTTATAAAGTACTTATAGGCTAACTTTTATTGATGTCACTAAGTTGTTCACAAATGATCAGTTATAAGCAAGTTTGGGATTGCCATATTATGAAAAATAACTTTGGCTGTTTATCTGTTCTCTTTGGTAATCATACAAATACACATATGCATGTATTACTCAACTCAACTCAACCTTTATTCATAAGCACGTTTAAAACAACCGAAGTTGACCAAAGTGCTGTACATAAACACAGTGCATAAAATGCATAATAAAGCAAGATAAAATAAAATAAAATAAAATGTTTAAAATTAAAAACAAACAAACAAACAATTAAACATTTTAAATAAAAAATACAAGATAAAATAAATTTAATAATTTAAATTAGAAAAACAGTATTATGTTGGTTACACATTTATTACAAGATTTTGTTTGTAGCCCCAAAACACTCCCGCCGCAAGCACCAAATCACACACATGCTGATCATAACTGAATGAACACACAAACACACAAATAACATGCCAGTAGGTATGTTATATGTGTCTTCCAGGCCCTTTTTTTAACCCACTAGCATAATTTAACCAGTAAAATAAACAGTAGGCTACAATGCTATATAATAAAATATAATGAATAAATTAATAACCATTAATTTTCTTAAAAACAGTTCCTGGTGGGAATTCACCCCATATCCTCCTTGAGGGTCACAGGAAGTGGTCCCCCCCAAAATGTGAAATAGGTGATTATGACCGTGATATAAAAACTATTACTCAAAATGAACAATGAGTTATTCTTTTTAGATCTGTTCCGCTCTGCAGCCGAGGCTGGACCCCATGACATCCTGAAGCTGTACAACCCCAAAGGCAACATCATCAACATCTCCCCAAGCCTGGAGCCCAACGCCCCCAGCTCCTGCTACAAGCTGGAGGTAGTGGCTGCCGACTGCAACAGCGAGCCGTTAGGTATCTTTAACTTTGCATTATGGGAATCGCAGTGCTTTGATTTGTTTAAAAATGACTGTCAGTCTGTGTTTTCTCTCATCATGCCAGGAGCAGAGCTTGCTGGTGCACTAGGATTTGACCTCTCCTCCATGGAGAAAAGGTAGGCAAGGTGGAAAATAACAGAAACGGGACTAAAGCGTAAGACTTTGAGACTTTGTGCAACATAAACTGATGAATGTGTGATGAGCTAATGCCTCAGTGATGGTGTGTGATGTCAGACTGCAGGGCCTGGAGAAGAAAATCGTGATTGAGGCTGGGGAGACTCCTGCAGTTGTGTATGAGATGAAGAAACAGGTGGATTCATTCCGGGAGAAACTCGAGGTGCGGACAAAACGCTGTACTTGGCAGACTTAAAACTCCTATTTGTTAATCCTTTGAAACCTAAACAGAGTGACTTAATTTCTTTCAAATAAATGGGAAGAAGGCAATGATCAAAAAAGACGAAATTAACAAAAACTGTACAAAAAGTTAACAGAAAGAAAGATAAAAAGGACAAGTAAATGATATACAAAAAAGTTGGAAAGAGAGAAAGGAAGAAAAAGCAAGAAATGACATATAAGAGCTTAAGAATTCCGATCATTTTCTGTAACATTATTTAAAATATTTTATGAAAATTACAGATATATACATTTTTCCTTAGCTTTTAGCTTTGAGCTTTGAGCTTTGAGCTTTTAGCCTTTAGCTCTTAGCTTTTAGCTTTCAGCCTTTAGATTTAGACTTTAGCTTTCTTTCTTCTTTTCTTAAATATTGTTCTCTCTAAATCTACTTATATTTTGCCATTTGTAGAACAAATTTCTTCCAAAGATGCTAACTGTCTTTTTTCCCCATGTTTTTGACAGAAATCTAACCAATTTACTGTGGGGTTCAGAGGTTTGAATACTTATGTAATACATACTAAAGTGATGTCGCTCCAGGTTTCATTGGGTTTTAACAGGGTTTTAAGGGTCAACCTGGGGATTTGATGTGATGACCTCCGACCTCTGCTTCCATCTTTTTTTCAGAGTGTTGAGCATCTGAGCTGGCTGGGATTGTTTAAAGACCTGTCAGAGGGAACACACAAGCCCTCCCCGTTCTACCACAAGAGAACGCTGCATAAAACCAGGAAGGAGTGTGAGCATGTACGGGAAAAGTTTCTTCAAATGAGGCACGTTGACATGCAAAGCTCACTGGAAACTACTGCCAGCCATTCTACTGTAAAACATCAATTAATACCCTGGGCCATTATTTGCTTAAATTATTAAACATTACAGGCTTATATTTAGGGCAGGCATCCATATGGGATGGCCTTTTATTTACTTTCACACAAACTGTTGCTCAGTCAAGATGGGATACAGACAAATTATTTATTTGCCCCTTTGAAACTTGGGCAAATTGGCTTTTTTTTTTTTTTTTTTTTTTTCAAAAAAGATGGGAAGAAGGTAATGAGCAACAAAAGTACAAATGACCCAGAATTCAGCAAGAAATCTGTGAAATATACAAAAAACGTACCTGAAATTTACAAAAAACTTAAAATAAATAGATAAAGCGATAAATTGCCTGAAAAAAAGTTTGAAAATTATAATAATTATGTAAAATAACTTTAAATATGTGCTTATGAACATAGTTCCCATGACATTTTTCCTTAGCTTTTATTTTTATATTGTCTTCTTTAATGTTCATGGTGTCAGTAAAATAAACTGAATGACTGAATTGACTGAGAATCTTACCAAGCTAATATGTGTGTAGCATGTCCATATTGATGAAAGTTTAAACATGTATATATGTATGCATGATCTACTCAGCTAATTAACATTATCTCCAGCAACAACCAGGTTTTATACATCCAAAAAACTTCTATAATAACTAACTGCATGGTAACCAGACCAGGCGTCTAACTGAGACAAGCCTTTATTTGTCAAATTGTGTCGCCACACTAGGTTACTAAAAGGGACAGGGTGTTTAATTGGGACTAGGCTTTTATTTGAAGTTTGATGGTATATCTAGAAATCATTAATGCGTATGTTATATCCTCTGCAGCTCCCTGGAGGTGTCTGAGGAGGTGAAGCAGTACCTAAAGACCCCAACCTTTGATAACTGGTATGTATGAATTGGGACCTGTTTCAGTGTCACCTGCAGCATCAGCATCATCACCATGGTGTCCTTGTGTCTGTGTGATCACGAACAAACACCCAGTGCACCTGTTTCCTTAGTGTCCACACAGTCGTGCCCAACAAGCCCCTCTGAAGAGGAGTGGAGACGTCTCCCTTTTCTTCTCATCGACACACTCATCTCAATATGAATAGGCCTGCAGAAGGCTCACAAATCAAAAGGTTTAATCAACAGCCCGTGTTTGAAGTGGGCTTCACGGAGAGGAGGAGCATGCAGCATTCAGTCTGGCTGGGTCATCATTTCATTTGTCGAAAAGCTTTAAAAGCAAACCCACAACGGCAGCGGTGGGTAGAAATGCTGTTATTCACAGGCTGCAAAATGAGAACTAAAGCTTGGGGCGTCACATAATCAAAATAAATTACAGGATTCCTTTGAAACCCTGATCAAATATGCTTTTTGCTTCCTGCTATTTGGGCATAGAGGGATTCTACATTATTCTGCATTTCTATTAGTGTCAATAAATCCATTGAAATTTTTTTTAAAAAGCAATGTTTTTTTCTTTTCCTTGACAATTTATGACTCCCTTACTCTATCTGTGGCACCAAGCCACCACTGCTGAATCGATTTGACCAGTTTTCAGATGTCTTTATTAACCCTTTTTTTAGATATACTTTTCACATCAGCATGAATATATTTGTAGAAGTTCAAAAGAAAGCCGCATTCTCAAAATGCCCTTATGTGTTGCTTTGTGTGTGTGTGTGTGTGTGTGTGTGCAGGCAGTGGGAGGATGCAGAGATCATGGTGCTCCTGCAGGTCATGTACACAGACTTAGATTTCATTGCAGCCTTCGACATTGAGCCTGAGGTGCTGCAGCAGTTCCTGTTTGAGGTCTATCGAAGATACAACAACATCCCCTTCCATAACTTCAAGCACTGCTTCTGTGTTACCCAGATGGTGAGTGTGTGTGTGTGTGTGTGTGTGTGTGTGTGTGTGTGTGTGTGTGTGTGTGTGTGTGTGTGTGTGTGTTTGTGTGTGTGTGTGTGTGTGTGTTTGTGTGTGCCTGTGTGTGTGTGTGTTTGTGTTTGTGTTTGTGTGTGTTTGAGTGACATTGTATCAGGGCAAATCACAGAGAGCCTAATTTGTGTCTGTAATCATGAAATAGTGCAATCATGCCATCATCTTAATGGCTAGTTGGTGAAGGACATCTGGTCCTTGGGTGCGATAGGTGACCCAAATCAGAGGACAACTCTGCAGGTCAGACTGATATCACAACACATCCATTTTTTAAAAAATCACAAGATATCTTTATCTGACAAAAATGTCTGCTTCAACTCATATTTGTTGGCGGGTTCGCTTAAAAATATATATATTTTCAGTGTGGTCTCTATTGCTCTCCGGCTCACCGCACACAACGGACAGACACACCTGTATTAACAAGTAATGTCTCTGTCTCTGTAAAGTCTGAGGAGAAATAATAAATGATAGGCATATTAAGATTTTTAAATTTGCTGTTAAGTCATATTTCTCAGGATTTGACTGAGTGGTGCTGGTTTCAGGACATTTTTACATGGATTCATTAAATAAGGTGAGCCCCCAGGAAGAGCGTCAGGCACTGATGCAAATTTTACACAGTGGCCTGAAGTGGAATTACACCGTCCGTGTCGGTCACGTGATGCCCACTGGCACAGAAACATTTTTTTCCCATTGACTTACATCAGGAAAGAGACGTCTGTAAAACTGTAAATAATTTTTGTGAGTTACCGTGAAATGAATTCTATCACTATCTAGATTAAAACTATCTAGTTCAATAAAATTTGAAAAGTCTAAAAGGGTGGCAGGATTATTTTTTTAGACTGCTATTCAAGCTAGCGAGGTACTATTCTGGAAGTCGGGTGCTCCGCCTGTGACAGTTACCCCCTCTGGTACATTCAGCTGTACTAGGCCACGGTCGGGTACCGTGAGTCTCTAGCATGCATGCTCCATTGGCCAGTAGATCCAACTATTTTACACAATTCTTATACATCTATGACTTGTATCAAAACATGTACATATAAATGAAAAAGAGACACATTTAAAGGGACAGGCACTAAAACAGAGTGTTTCATGCAGAGGGTGAATACAGGCATATTTAGGAGGACAGTTTGTGAAAAATAATGTGTTTTGAAAATTAAAGCATGTACAAATGTTCTAGTAGAAAGCCAAAATATAGGTATGTTCTTGAAAATGAGCAGAATATGGGACCTTTAAAAAACAGATGGCGGCGTTCTTTTTCCACATTATGTATATGAGGACATCTCCAGTCCCCATTCTGTCCTTCTCCTTTATCTCTGAACAGATGTATGGTTTGATCTGGCTGACTGACCTGAAGAGTAAGATGGACAGCATTGACCTGCTGATCATGCTGACCTCTGCAGTCTGCCACGACCTTGATCACACAGGATACAACAATGCCTATCAGGTACATGACCTCCTGTCATATAGGTGCTCCTGCAGACAGTGTTTCCTTGCATTCGGCACTAGGAAACTTATTGTGGAGGAACATTTGCGCTGTCGAACTCAGACTGCTGAAGCATCATGTTAAGCCTGAAACTTTTAGTATTAGGTTGTGTTTACATTGGGAGCAACAACACAACAGTGTGATGAGCTCCATTATTGCAGAGTCTCCATTGACTCAGTTGATGTTGTTAACATAGCAATGTCATGTCTTGTGTGTGTCTGCTACTTGACACAAAGCATCATCTAAAGTTTGTCTTTGATCACAGACATTTCTATACTTCAGTTCAACGTCTGAGTATTTTGACATCATATATTGCCGCCCCACTGCATCCCTGTGTGCATCAAAATGCACAGAAAGCAAACAAAGCATCAAGCTTAACACCTAGGGCAGGCTTTGACATTACACACACTTGTAGCAAGTTTTTTGTCATGATGACACCGTGTAAAAAAAATGATTTAAATTAATTTAAACATGCAAAGGTTTTTTTAAAATATCACAGCCTGGGATATCTCAATTATTTGCAGCAACATTGATTGTGACAGTGCACCTAGTAGAAAGAGCATGTATTTTCTCTATGTGCCAAATATGGTAAGAAAACAAAACAAAAAAATAAGATGTCATCAGGTGGAAAATAGTAAAAATAAAAAATTCTAAGGCAAAAGTGTAGAGTGACACCCAGAAATAATTCAGTGCATGTATTTATGCTTTAACGGTGTGAATGGGTTTCAATGGCACATTTAATTCACTTAACAGTCTGAATGTAACAATTTTGTTTCCACAGTGCATTTTACTTTGTAATTGTAATTGTAGGAGCTGAGCTGGAAATTCCAAGATTAAACAAAAACACACAATCTTGCCAAAATATATGCATGAACACAGCCAAAATAATCATAAAATGAAGTTCAGTCTTATTTTCTTACACCTCATTTTGTTGTGAAATTCATCTCATTTAAATTTGAAATATGACATAGAAACTTTAATTGAGTTTACTGTTGATATACCTTCAGGCTAAAGCACCAAAGCCTTCAAAACTGCTTCAACATTAACTATGTTTAGTTTTGATCTAAACTGATATCTTCCAGATAAATGCTCGGACTGAACTGGCTCTCCGCTACAATGACATCTCTCCTCTAGAGAACCACCACTGTGCTGTAGCATTTGAGATCCTGGAGAAGGTGAGAATGAGAACTCGCTGTTAGTATGAAACTTTCTATCCAAACTGTCATGAAACACACATTTTAGTTTAGGGTTTTGAATTAAGAAAGGACCAGACAAGAGCAGAGCTGTCACCGTGAGACAAAGCCTGTGAGCTGTGCAGTTAATGAACAAAAGATTTTCTATACTGTAGACAGAGAGCAACATCTTCAGAAACCTACCCATGGATCAATACAAGCGGATCAGGGAAGGAATCATCAAGTAAGATCATCTTTCTCATTCTTTTAACATGCACATTTTCTCATGTTATTTGGTCGTATAGTAGAACAGTATATAGGACTGTGCTGGTTTTATCTGTCAATATTGCAGATGCATCCTGGCCACTGACATGACGAGGCACAATGAGATTCTCAACAAGTTCAAGTCCATCCTACCGGCTTTTGACTTCACCAACAAGGACCACAGAGATGTGGTAAGAAGATTTTTTTCTTATTGTAATATGGAGCAACTTTTTAATTTTTGGGGAGAAAATTCAATAATACAGTTCAACATTTCAGACATAAATGATTACTAAAATGTTCTTTTTATTTTCTTTTTTCTTTCTTTTTTAGCCCAGTATAGATAAACAACAAAATTAACATTTTAAATACAGAAATAAATGAAAACATAATTAGATAAATAAATCAATGGATAGATATTAGCAATGAAAGTATATGTGATGTCATGCTGATGTGATGTGAAGTTGCTTCACTTCACTGACCCGAGGGGCTATCCCACCTCATATGTTTCAAGCAAGTCCACGTCAGGCAAACAAACAAATGCATGTGTCCTTTAAAAAAATCACCTGTGTCCATCAGAAGATTTTTTAAATCAATAATGAAAACTGAAAGGCAACTAATGTAAAGACTCTAAAACGGGTGAGATGTGTTCTTTTGTCCTGGTGTATGACTTTGGGTAGACCAGTATGGAAAGCGTTCCAATAGTCTTACCTGTTAGATATAAAAGTGTGCATTAACCCTTTGAAAGCTGGGTCAACATCGGTTAATTTATGCTGCATTGAAACACTTTTCACGAGGCATAAAACCCTTTGAAACTTAAGTGAATTGATTTGATTTCTTTAAAGAAATAGAACTGAAAAAAGGGAATGACCAACTTTGCAAGAAATGTCCAAAAAATGTGAGAAAAAAAATGTGAGAAATTCACAACATTTTTATGTTGACAAAGGAGGGAACATTATTAGAGAATTATTCAAAATGAATGAATGGATGATTTTTTTTTTTTAATCCAGATATATTTGTAAATATTACAATTGTATATTTAAAAATATTTTGCAGAAAAATATGTGCTATAGCACAATAAAACGTAATAAAACATAACAACGTAAACATAATTTATTTTTGATCACTTCTCCTTTTATTTGTTTGTTTTTGTTTTTTTAGTTGTTTTTTCTTATTTTTGAGCCATTTCTTGTTATGTTTCTCATTCCCTTTTCCCTTTTTTTTTTTTTTTTTTAAAGAAATCAAACCAATTTGCTCAGGTTTCAAAGGGTTAATGACCACCCTTTTCTCTCCTTTTAGGACTGACATTAGGATTAGAAATAGCCAAACATTTAGTTTGGTTAATTTGAGACTCTGTTATAATTCAAACACTATCCAGTCCTCTAATAATGTCCCCCTGTTGTGTGTGCAGCTGATGATGGTTCTGATCAAAGTGAGCGACATATCCAATGAGGCCCGGCCCATGGAGGTGGCTGAGCCCTGGTTGGACTGTCTGCTGCAGGAATTCTACAACCAGGTAACTGAGTCCCAATGTATGGGAAGGCATTTCATACTGTGACAGCACCAAAATATTAGTTTTCCAACTATAGAGGACATTTACAGGTTGCCTCACATGACAATTACTTAAAATGAAAGACAAAATTTAAAGTAACACAAGTCACTGGATGGAATTTTCATAGTAGCTGTTGATTTTAATCAATTCATACTTCAACTCCAAAGATGTAGCAGGATCAAGGAAAAAAGTAATTTCGTTTTTTAAACTTAGTTTAAAAAATGACCAATAAATCTACCTTTTACCCTCTACCTTCAACTCGATGTATAGCCATTAAAGCAGGTAGTTCACCTAAAACCAGGAATCAAAATGCTTGATAAAACCACAAAATGTCTCCATACTGCTCAACTGAAGCAATTCAAGTGTCCTGATGCCCCAAACCGCAAAGTTGTTTTGAAAAACATTACTGGCGTGATGTTTTTAGCCTTGTTCTAGCCTCTAGCTCCTAGCGTGGTAGCCGCATTCACGTATGCACCCTCATGTGACACTAATGACAGCTGTACGCCAGTGTTTACATGCTACCCGGAACCCTCACACACACACACACACGCACACACACACACACACACACACACACACACACACACAGACTGACAGTGTTTTGTGGACCATAAAACGTCACCATACTTTTCATCAGCATGAAGAGGAGTAGACAATGACTGAACTTTCATTTTTGGGTGAACTAACCCTTTTAATGCTAACTGTGTCGTCTACTGCCCTCAGAGTGATGTGGAGAAGTTAGAGGGTCTCCCAGTCACTCCGTTCATGGATCGGGACAAAGTCACCAAGCCTTCATCTCAAACAGGCTTTATCAGATTTGTTCTGTTGCCTCTCTTCATCGAGCTGGCCAACCTCTTCCCCTGCTTGGAGGTATGTTTTTTTTTAAGAGCCACAAATATCCAGTAATTGTATTAACACCAAGCAAAATGTTACTCCAGAACATTTAGGGAATCACCTACTGTATGAAAAGCAGAAAAGGTTGAGTGATGGTTTGCCTATTCATTGTGCAGCAACACATCATCAACCCGGTTCGGAAGGCTCTGGATTACTACACAGAAATGGAGAAAGCACTGGAGAGAGAGAAACAGAACCGGGCTCAGAGTGACAATGCAGCCAAGACTAAGGAGTCAACTGGTGGCCCTCAGAGCACAGCTGACACAGATGCTGGGCCTAAAGCTGCAAAACCAGACACGCTGTGAACCAAACTAGACGGCATATTTAACAACTTCGAAAGCTGGATCAACATAAGTTCTCTTGTGCTGCGTCCAGATGCCTTTCACAAGCATTTAATTCTATTTAAAATTATGCCACAGAAAATTAATACATTAATTATTCAGTTTAGTTTTTTGCAACTTTTTCCAGTTTTTTCTTTCTTTTTTTCTACTTGTTTTCTTGTGTGCTTATTTTCATGTTATTTTTCTGTTTCTGACTTTCTTTTTTGCTGAAGTGAGGGTAATTTCATAATGACAAAAATGACTAAGTTACTAATTATTGGGCCATTTCTTGAGTTGCTCGTTGCCTTTTTCTTCCATTCTATAGAAAGAAATCAAGCTAGTTTGCTTAGGCTTTAAAGGATTGACAACTTTGGCATTTTATGTAAACATTGTATGATTTTAGATTGATTTGCGCATATATAAACCATCTAAATTTGTGCTTTTACTTGTTTATTTACTGGGCTAAGCACATGCATTGTAAGCTGTTCTAATGCGTTTTTGTTGTAGTTTTGATGTACGCATTATTAAATGTATTGTGATGAACTTAACTTTAACTAATGAGTTCAATGCAAACTGTAAAGAGTAACATATTTTTAAGGAGTAGTTCCAAAGCACAATTAACTGGAATTATATTGTATAACAGTAACTATTTTATATTACAAAAAGGATTGAGTGAAAAAATGATTAAAGGAATAATAACATTGCAGCCTGTTAGGTTGCATATCCAAAGTATTGCATTAAATCACTTTTACCAAGTCGAGACTGCATTTCTGAAAACATTGTCAATGTTTGTTTTGGAAGAAATAAACTTGAAATATTCTAAGTGTAAGTGTGCAGGTATTAACATGCACCAGGAGTTTCCGATACCAAGCATTTAATGTGAAGTATCACCTGTGGCAAAAACCAGGGGCGTCAATATAGACAGAGGTGGCCCTCCAACATTGTGTTGTACATAGAATAGGCACTTGCTAATCAGTCCCTCCAAGGATTTTGCTGTTTTTGTGATTGTTGTCGCATGAAATGTCTAATTTCACAGCAACTTTTTCTTTAAAAAATGTCAAAAAGCAATGAAAGCGGCAGTCCCTCTCTGTTACTCTCACTTTTTCAGTGGCAGCAGTCTCTAAGAAAGGGAGAGCAAGAGAGAGGGACTGAGTGAATCAATACAATGCCTGCAGTTCTACAACACAATGAGATTTTGCCTGTTTTAAATAACCAAATTTGCAGTAACATGGCAGTGATTGGTCAAAATTGCAAGATCACACAAACTTCACAGGAATTGGCTTAATTTGCATTAGTTGTTGCAATTGCAACAATGCTAATTTTTGGAGAGACTGGCTCAGATTGCGAACTGGAACTACGTTTGTGTCCAAAGTGGAACTCAAACTTTTTTCTTTTTCATTTTTTTAAAGGGTTTTCATTTGCTATGCCTTGAAAAGATAAACACATCTTTAACAGTTTACTGCGGTTTTAAACTGGACCAAAGAGCAAGAGCACAACACTAGGGGAAAGGGGGGTAAAAAGGAGGTTATTGTAGAGGTTTTGCAGGTGGATGAAGCAGGCAGACTGAAGTAGGCAGACAGAAGTGAGGTAGACGCCAGTGGTGAGAGGCTGGACTTGAAGTAGTTGAGGTGTGGCTGAAGATAGGAGGTCATGTGGCCTGTAGCTCTGGTGTTTGTCGGCTGAGACAAGGAAGCAGTGTGGCTTACAGCACTGCAGGGGCTGTGGCTTATGGCACAGGTGGTGAGGGGCTGGACAGTGCGCAGCTGAGGCGATGGAGCTCAGAGACAAAAGGCACAGGAAATAGAGAAGACAGCAAATTGTCATGAAGCAAAAAACACAGGAGAATCCCACTGAGCAGAAACAGACAGAGTAGAAACAATCAGACAGGGTGGAGGAGGGAGAGCAGGGTTTCTAAGCTGCAGATGATGAGTGTGGAATGAGCAACAGGTGTGCATGCAGAGCTCCTGCAGCAGGAAGCCTTGCCCAGCCTGTGAAACACACAGAAACACAGCAGAAGATCCAGAAAAAAAACACACATAATCCATACCACCACACCATCTCCATCAAGGTTTTCTATTTTTTCTGTCTTTCCTTTTTCTTGGAAAATAATCATCAATGATCTTTAATGATCTTTTAAAAATAAATTAAACGAATAATGTATTATTTTCTTTGGTATTGTTGTCAGATATGCAATGATGATTTTTGGTTATTGTGTCTGTTGATGCTTATTAATGTCAAGTCAATATTTCATGAGCTGATTCGATATTTGCTGCATATGCATGAACTAGGGCCTATATCTTGATTTGTTAATAATACACACACACATTTATATATATATGTATATATGTGTGTGTGTGTGTGTGTGTGTATTCACACTAGACATAATGTATCCATTATGTCAGTCTCCCAGTTTAATGACAATGTGGTTGTAACACATTTAGCATGAGAATTAAGTATTGAATAGAAAAGAGGAACAACAGCGTTAAAATCTAGTAATTACACGTCAACAGGTGTAAGAGAGACTACTGGGCTGCAGGTGTCACTGTAGGTCCTGTGATAGTGGATCAGTGTGGCGAAAATTATTGGAACTTATTCTCATGACAGGAATAGTCAGTCAATCAGACTGACAGACATCAACACAGTTGAAATACTGAGACACTTGTATTCTTGTCACATGTACAGTTTCTCACTAGTTTACAATGCTGGCTGAACAAACACTTAAACCCTTTGAAACTAGAGAAAATTGGTTTGATTTCTTTCAATAACAAGGGAAGAAAGTGATGAGCAACAAATAACGTAAAATAAAGGAGGACATTAGTAAAAAGTTACAATTACCAGAAATAAGCAAAAAAGAAAGTGCTTTTTTTCTGTAACAAAATTTTCAAAAGATAAGGGGAATCATGAATATATACTTCTGGACATTTTTCCCTCATTTTTTGATTATATCTAATATAATAGTAATTCCCTGTCACCTTTTTTCCAATTTGTGGGACATTTCTTGCTCAAATGATCTAAAAAATAGAGGAAAATGCACAAATATGGACAAGTGTGCACACACACACACACACACACACACACACACACACACAAATATATATATATGTTTGTGTGTGTGTTATTTGGATTGCCTACAATCCAAAGTCCTAAAATCCAAGAAATATCCTGACATGCTAGAAAAGCCCTAAAATCCTACAAATGTCCTAAAATTGGAGGAATGTCCTAAAATCCAAGGAACGTCCTAAAATCCTACAGATGTCCTGAAATCCAAGAACGTCCAACAAAAATCCGAATAATGTTCTAAAATCTTTGAAACATGTATGAGACTGCTGTGATTGGCCCCTGACTTCCTCTTATCATGCAAAGCAAGTTGAGTGTCCATGCTCTACAGTTTTGCTGTAATCCTACAGTGTGAAGCATCATCCCCCCTCTGTCTCATTCCCCTCCATCCCCCTCTCCAAGTGGATCGATGGCCCAACACAGTGGCCGGATATTGCGTATTCCGACATCTACTTGATTGAATCACCATGAATCGTTACACAGACTTTAATAATCTATAAAAATCGACAGTCTGTTTGGTTCTCGCTTTTTGCGACTTCAAGATCTCCTCCTGTAAGAGCGTGGCCTGACGTGCCCCCACACTTGATTGGCTAGCGCGCGGCCCACGCCTTCTGTCGATCAGCCAATAGCTGCACTCACAGGGGCCGGTTCCTGGGCTGACCTCCCCCTTGCTCCACACGCGGAGTCGTGGCTGGTGTTCGAAGAAAACACTCGTGTGACACCGTGCGAGCCTTAAATCCAGCATCTGTTAGTGTTTAGCGTCGTGCTTTGAGTGTTTTAAACGGGAACAAGAAAAAAGTACGAAGATGGACCCGCTGGTTGCTGCCATTGACCAGGGCACGAGCTCCACACGGTTCCTGGTGAGTGACGTGGTACACTCCAGCGTTACATTACACACAGACCGAGTGGGCTTTAATGATACAACTTCTGTGGGACTTTTCTTCGGTATTTGCTGGCTTTTTTGACCACATAGCGTCTGCTACTAACAAATATCGACGCCTTTGACTGAGAAAAACATGTTGCAAGTGAAAATGGTAGTTTTGGTGAAGAACTAACGCTAGTGTAATTAGCTTCGAGGCTAAATACACACGGCGAAAGTAACCCCCCCCCCCCCATACTATCTCAGTATTCAGTTCAGTATCAGGTCGCAGCACTTCTATTTATTCTTTTAAACTCCAAATAAAAAACGTTTGCCAAGCAAATTAAACTATAATCATAGAACCTGGCTTGTCCCACTGCTCTCATTCTGTTTAAAGAGCGCGGTGTAAGATAGCAGCTGGTATTAAAGTGTATGACAGTAGTTTGCTTAATTTTATCCTGAGTTTCAGCGTGCCAAACTGTTAGCAGTAAAGGCTGCCCTCCTAATTTGGTGCTCAAAATGTCATAGCCTGCAATGAAATTAGAACTCTATTAAACCAGCTAAAGCAATATGTATCAGGTTGATCAAGAGCGTCACAGTAATTTTCATAATTAAATGTCAGCCATTGTTGCATTGTGAAATACAGTGCTTATTATCAAAAGATGCTGTCAATCTATCAGCACCCAATTCAGAGCTAACAGTCTACAATAGTCCCAAAGATAATACAAATAACAAAGAAGAACAAAAGTGCAACACAGATTAAAGTAATTAAGATGCTATAATGTAAGAAGTACGTTTGAAAACCTTTACTTCATATAATAAAAGCATGCATAGCTATAAATATACAGAATGTAGTGCAAAGTTGCACTGTAGGACATTCTAAATCCACCCAAGGCTCAGTATTTCCTGACCTTAAGACCTGTGAGTTTGTGTATGGGTTTTCTTAGGGGGGCAATTTGTATCTGAAAATTGCAGTTAAATTCATGACACTTTGCAAAATCCTTTAGCTCTACTCCAAATACTTAAAAATTGTGTATACAGCTGATGTATTTTTACATTAATTATAGGATTAAAAAAAATGGAATTAATTCTATTACATCTGCATGTTATTTAGTCAGGCATAAGAAATATGGTGCCACAGATCCTGCTACCACACCTTTTTTGATACTTTGTATTTTTTCCCAAGGGTTATTTAAATTTCCTTGAAACTTTTTTTCATGGAAGTGTTAATATATAGAAGATGTCATATTACTCATTCATCATTAAATAATGTTTTGAAAATGGCTAATTCTTTGTACATAGTTTAACATTCAGTCATTTTATTTCAAAGGTAGACATTTGTACTGTGTTGACTATAAGGTTCTCTCTGTCTGTATGATACCAATTGAGTTGGGCTGGGTATCGGTATCGACCAAATAACCCAGCACCAAGTAGTGTTGAAGCTTCTCTAGTCAAACGATACTTGCATTCTATCCATTTTGAACCCAGATCTAGAAGAAATTACTATTGTATGGCTGGCCAATCGCCACAGGTGTTCTCCAATTTATTGCGTAGTATAATTGGTCCACAGCTACAACCCATACAGTCTGTGGTGTGGTTAAGTCGAGCACAGGGCACTTAACATTTGGCACTTCAGTGTGCAGAGATGCCGCCAGAATGTTAGAAAAGATGGCTGTACTACAAGCTTGTGGTGACATTTTACTCATCTGACTGCTTTTGTTCTCATGATGGGTATCAAATAATGTAGAAAAAGGGTTTCAATTGATGACCTCTATTGGTTTTGGTATAACTTTAAAGGTACCGATATTGCGACTGCTATCGCAGTTTTTTAAAATTATACCCAGCCCTACTATTGCGCCTGTTTTTGATTGGTCTCAGGAAATTTGCAAGTCACAGCTTGCTTCTGTTTGTTGCATACTAGATTAAACAGGTTTGGGCAGATGATTGTAAACTTATCTCAGCATACCGGGAAAAATGTAAAGAGTGCAATGATCATTCATGTCATCATTAAGCAGTTTGATGCAATAGTGAGATCATGCAACCTTGCTGTGTTGGACATGGACACATGTTGCAAATGATCCTGACTGTTCCCTAGATGTTCAGTGTGAATTTCAACCTGATCCAGTGAAAATCGGTGAGGCTTAGAGTCCACATACAAAGAATCACAATTGTTATATTTGCTCAAAGGTCTAAACTTAAGCAGTTCATAGCTAAAAAGTATTTGGAGTAGAGTTCCCTTTATTTAATAGAAGTTTTTACATTGAATGTTTTTCTTGGGAAAATCCATGACACGAAGAAGGACGAGTTCTGAAGTCTAACTGAGTTGGCAAAGAGTGACCAGAGTATGAATTCTGTCTAGTGATCCATTGTGAATCAAATCGGGCTTCCTCAAGTAGGTCAGCTGGAAGATTCAGACTTGGCACAGATCACGGGAGTTCGAAGCTCAATAGAAACAAAAGTTCAACTTGCTACAAAGAAAACACAGACAGGATATTTGATGCCGGAGTAGATCTGGTAAGCATTTCTGTAAAATTGAAGAGCTTTTTTTCATTTTACAAACTCAGACCACAGGGAGTCTTTGTTTGGCTTGTGCCTGGTCCAAAATTCAGAACACTTGATTAAACCTTCTTTTACTTAATTGATTGAAATGTCTGTACTACAAAGGCTAACATTAGAAATCAATTCAATCAAAGCTATTATAATTTCATACCCTGTTATAAAGAACACGTTTATTATATGTATGAGGAAAAACACCTATGTTTTGAACCACATTCTATCAAGAAATACACAAATGCACATTTTACATTTGTAACCCAATCCTTTTCATGATGTTGGAGAATAATCCCAAATTAATTTGGTCAAATATTATGGATGTTTTCTTAATTAGTTACCAGTTCTTTCCAAAGGGTCTCTTGAAAGTAAGGTCAAGCACAGAGGAGGTAATTAAGACCAGAAGTTAAACATAAACCTAGAGGGTTGTTTGTGAGGTTTATCCCAGGACTTGCATGACAATAAGCGAACATGTCTCTAGTCAGATGATGATGATTAAGCTCCTGGGGATGTTGAAATAAATCCTCAGCATAACTGAGCGGTGACTCCTGTGTCTGTGTAATTCATTGTTGGATGATTCAAGTGAATTTACCTAGTTTGCATCCCTATATTTTACTTCTACACATATAAATCGTGAAGATCCAGTCCCAAAGAATACCACAGACTTCACATACTGCTAACCCACAAGTGGGTTATATAATTTGGATGCTGAGATATGAGACCAGATATCCACCTAAATTTTGGCTGTCATAATATAAAGGGTATCATTTCCTGGTTTTAAAGGCTATATTACAGTAAAGTGGTGTAATTTTCTGAACTAAACGAACTTTGGAAGCTGCCTCAGGAACCTAGAAAACATTTCGTTTTTTTTCATTGATCATACTCCTGACAAGTCCTAGGCCACGACAGTATATCAGTATTCTATCTATATCACAATATGATACTATATATCATATTAGAAGTTGGATATCAGAGGTGTTGTCTTTTCTTGGTTTTAAAGGCTGCATAACAGTAAAAAGGTGTCATTTTATGAACTTACCAGCTAGCTGTTCTATTGTTTGCCTTTACTCACTTAGTCATTATATCCACATTACTAATGATTATTTATCAAAAATCTCATTGTGTAAATATTATGTAAAACGTTGTTGCAAAAGCAACAATAGCCAACCCCACCACATCATGACAAAATCAATATTGAGGTATTTGGTCAAAATTTTGTGATATTTCATTTTTACCATATCATCCAGCCCTATCAGAAACTGCAATAGATATTGTGACCCCATCACACAACTAAAGTTGGCACAATATTGTGGTTATTCTGGCCAAAAGAGTTGACGATAACAATATTATCACCATGTCCATAAAAGTATTTTTAAAATAATGGTGCCGGTAGTCAAATTCATCTTTACCTTTGTTTATTGTCTCTTTTTAGCCAATGAATTACACTCAGAATACAGTACAAGTGTAGGGTAGTGAAGAAAAGAGCCTGTAACAATAATTGTACAAAACTGCTCAAAAAAAGGTATTAGACTTATTGGATAGTGAAAAGGTAGCTAGATAGCTTTAGCAGAGGAAGACAAAATGTAAAGAAATGAAATGGTTTAAAAGGAGCTGCATTATGTACGCAGTTATATCATGTGTATTATTAACATCAATATTTCAGTTTTAAACATCATGGTTGTCATCAGTACACCCTCTTTCTATATATATTTGGGCATTAGTCGGCTCTGTCAGCTTTATTGCAGACATGTAAATCACTGTAAATATCCTCAACAACACAAACTTTGTGTATAAAATCACCACAGAGGGGAATCCAGGACTGCAATCTGTCACTGTTCCAAGGGGAACATTAAGTTCAGAGGTTCTGTTTGCTTGTAGCATGTGACTGTTTGAGGCATGGTGAGGAATCCTGTGTTGTTATTGTCCATTAGCAGAGATGTATCCTTGTCTGACCTGAAACATTGAAGGGACAGCTGGCCTAAAATCAAAACCGAACATGTTTTTTGCTTACATTTTCTGCACTACTTCTATTTAGGTTTAGGTTTCAGTGTCATTTGCTAAGTTTTGGTGATAATCTGCTGCCTTTGCCCAGATAGACAGCTAATTTGTCAGTGAAACTATTCACTATGAGGTCTCTTGAGTATCTGTGTCAGTACATTTGGAAATTGATGTACTTTATGTTGAATTTTGCCATTTTTTTTGGCTCATTGAGCACCACAAACAAATTGTCATTTGGGCTGAGCAGCAAAGCCTGACAATGATCACATGGAAACTTACTTTAGACTGATAACACTCTGGCTGTGACAATACATGACTTGTATTTTGATCAAGTTGACAACCAAATTCATGGGGGGTAAACTGAACTTGTTGGCATATTCTGTGGATGCATTCTGTGTTTCCAGACTGACCATATTTGTGGTTCATTGAGGTCATGCTATAACTGTCCCAGTCATACGCTCTTTCCCTTTATGATAGAGTGAGGATGTTGCTATTTGCTGTCCAACTGCGTGACTTCAACCGAATGTTACCTCTTTGAGTGTCAGCTTGTTGCCTGCTTTTGTCTGTGTTTCTGTCCAATCTCTGCAGCTGTGAGAGGGTCATAAAGTGTAGAGAGTTCAAGGTTTCAGTGTGGTTGGGAACTGCTTGTGGGTCATATGTTCTTCAAAGTTAATGTTTCCAGTTTTTCCTTGTGTAGTGAAATCATATCGCCTAACTTGGCAATGTGAGTAGTTGTCCTCAGCTGAATTGTAGGCCTGTACTGCTGTACTCAGAGTTCACACACAAGTTTATCCAATTACCTCATTAGGAGAAATGCTGACTTCTGTGTAACTGCAGGCTACAATTACTATACTGCCTTGTGTTAAAGCTTTCCTCCTTTGTAAAAGGGAGCTATTCTTTATTGGAGTGAAAGTCATGCCAAGAGCTGTGCCTTCCATGTGTTTATTTTTTATTTATTTCTTGGTCTCTGATGGGTTCAATTTCTCCACAGGTGTTCAATGCAAAAACAGCCGAACTGATGAGTCACCACCAAGTCGAGATCAACCAGAGTTTCCCCAAGGAGGGGTGAGTTCTTTGAACTTCATCACAGAGCTGCACCTGATGAATCGTTTACATTGTAAATTAATTTGCTAATTATTTTTCAGTAGGTCAGTTATTCACAGTTATAATTTCCCAAATACTAAGTCGACATCGTCAAATGTCTGAGTTAGCAAGAATGCTAATTTACATCTGTAGTCTCCTAGGCAGGTAACTAACAATCCTTACTAGTAACAATATACAAATATAATATGCAAGTAGTATAAGACAAATTACATTGAAGGACATGTTGAGTTAGAAGTGATCACAGTCTGATTCACCTTTAGCCACCGCTTGAGATGAGTCTTAAAAGTGGAATATATGGGGCGTTCCCTTATTGCAAGAGGTAGGCCAGTCCTGAATTTAGGCCTAATTCCCATTACCAAGAGTACAGTCTTTCTTGATGTGGTGCACCTAGTTTACTGATATGTCCGACAAAGAAAAGCATCAAATCCTCCTAATTGAGAAGGTAGAAATAGCACAACAGAACAATATTCTGCTGGTACAACTGGTTATGCAAATAGTAAAGAATGTGTATAGATACAGTCAATATTTTAGCTTTTTATTAAACATACAAATATTAAAACACATTTTTAAATCCACACAGCAGCACATGAGAAGAGTTACATCAGTGCCTCCTTTTCTCCTTTGAATGGTTACAGGTTTACTGATGTGTGTAATAGAGTCTAAGGTCCAGCCCTTATTATATTGTGCACACAAAAGCTGGCTTGGTTGATGCATACTCAGATGTTACTGTCCACTCCGATAAAAATCTGGTTGATGAACACCCCGGACAAAGTACCAGAGGACATTTGTTTGGCACAACCCACAATAGTCCCAGTCAGTCAGCCAGCCAGCCAGCCAAAAATTATAAAAGGCTCAGGATAAGGTGAAGTCTTCATTAAGGATCCGTCTGACTTGAGGGTAGGAGCTTGCCCTGAGCCTCTCATGCCCCTTTCCCACTGAATATGCTTGGGTTCTTGAACCGGTTCCATGGAGAGTGTTTCACAATGAAAATAAATAGTGGTAAGATGGCAGATCACATTGTTTACCTTTGAGCTATTATTAGACATTTGTTTTTATCTAAATAAAAAAAAAAAAAAAGGACTATAACATGCAAGACTCAATTTTTTCCTTTTAGCTTGTACAAAATGACTTGCACTCTGATGTTACAATTCACTCTTCAGCTCAAGAAAAACTTGCTGACCAACCTTTTGGGTTCTGAATCAATTTATTGTTGGTCAAAATGCAAGGAACAAAGGAAGGTACACACACCATAACAAACCCATTCCAAGTAAGTGGAAAAGGGTTATTAGTGCCATCCTTGTGTCACCTGTACTTTCTTCCTGACCTCAACAGGAAGAAAAGACAGTTCTCTGGGTGTGTCACAAACATAATAGGCTATTCAAATAATAGACTTGAAAATAGGAAACTTTATAGTTTAGCAAATTCTTTCCTTTTCTTTATTTTTTGTATTAGAAACAAAAACTAGTTGTCAGTCGTGGATATTCTTGCCTTAGTGCACATATCCTGAGGCTACCATTGATTGGTTTAAAGTCAAGTTTGCATCAGCAAAAGGTGCAGTTGTTTTCTTAAACTAATTCTCAGAAAGACTTTGAACTATAATGACCTGCATACGGTGTAGACGAAAGACATTTCACTCCGTAACCCCAAACCCACTTCCACAGTTAAGTCTTGTGATGGTTAGCAGGTAAAGGCAGTGACACAAAACTTCACTTTGTGATGATGATTTTGTTGACATCTCTGTATCTCCCAAAATTTCCATGCATATGTGGGGTTCTGTATATTTACATGTCTGCATTTGTGTTTCAATCAGCTGGGTGGAGGAGGACCCCAAAGAGATAATACAGTCTGTGTATGAGTGCATGGAGAGGACTTGTGAGAAACTCCACCAGCTCAACATCGACATCTCCAACATAAAAGGTGGGACAGCTGTGGGTGGAGATGTGTTGACCACACCCACACCTGTGGCTGAGAAAACAAAAAAAAAAAAAAAAAACAGACTGTTAGCCACACCTAACAGAGAGGACTGGGTGGAGGTGGGAGTTTTATTGACTTTCACATTTTTGCTGTTGTCTTGTCAGCGGTGGGGGTGACCAATCAGAGAGAGACAACTCTGGTTTGGGACAAGGAGACCGGAGAGCCACTCTACAATGCCATTGGTGGGTACATTATACATCAGAATGAACAAGTATCGCTGTCAAATATTTTTATTTACACATAAATGATGTAATATCTAATGACACACACTGCAAAAAGTACTTTACATGGTTTAAGTATATCAGTGGGAAAGCTGTGTTGTGCAAAAAGGAATGAACATCCTCCCTCTATTCAACAAGCGATCTTATGAATTTTTTAAAAGAATCCCTTTGTAACATCGTCTTTGGTTATATACTTGTAATTGTCAGTCTCAACCCTCCGTACTTCTTAAAAAAAAAAAAAGAAGCGAATGAGAACATGATGTCATCTGGGAAACAACACAGCGCATGACTCTGTTGCATCAGATCACAGTACGTCACCCATATGACCCACCATCCCGAGGGTTAGTAATTCAGCAGCGGAGCACATGCAGTCCCCGCCCACTGCAGGCTGGTGTGCTAACACTGCAAGTAAAGAGAGGGTTTCATTCACCCCCCACCTTCCACCAAGGCCTTTAGTTCCAGCCTGACAGGCAAGTTTATTTGTAAGCAAGGAATGCCTCTTGGTTCCTATTTACATGGAATGTGAAGGATGTGTCGGGGGTGGGTTGTCAACCTCCACACGCACAGCAATTCCTCAAGAGGCAAGTAATCTAGTCTAAAGCCACAATGTGTAAAAAAAAATGTAAGTGATTATAAAATCTTTCTAATGGCACACTTCTTTGATTGGAGGAAATTGAGACAAAAGTCACACATCCTTTTTCAGTTTCAAAACACTGTAATGAGAACTTTGAGCAAATGTTGAGTTTTCTGAGTGCCCTTTAGAAACACTGGATAGACAAAAGCAGAACTGTCATTTTAAGGTAACAATGAAAGTAAATGTAAGCCAATTTGCTTCTTTAGTTTGATATGTTTACTGTAAGAATAGCTATCATTTATTTATATTATATTTTAAATAACTTTTAATGATGGCTTATTTTATTTGCTTCAGGTCTCAGATAATTAAAGTGAATAAAATAGGATTGAGACTGAAGTCAAAGTTCTGCTCAAATAACTTCTTAAAGTCTGAATATTAAATGTACAAGAAAAAAAAACTGAGGGGTAAGGAAGATGATTATTATGACAAAATATTATATAAAATAATATAGATTACAAAATAAAAGGGAAAACAGTTTTGCTCCACAATTTTTTATTATTATATCTTAATTTTCCAGTCTTGTGAAATCTCACCTCTTTACACCACCACCATTGGAAAACGAAAATGAAACATTCTTTGAAAATAAATATCCCTTTTTGACCAAATTTCTAGTGACTCATCATCAGACATAATGAGGCTGTAGGAAGAAGTTGCTTTGTTTTATGGGGTGATAGGGAAAAAACATTTGGAAACACTTCTCTTAAGGCAATGCCTTTTGTGAATGGACAAAAGTCATACAGAAATTTCTGTCAAATCTAGATATTTTAGGTTCCTCTGTGTAAGCTGTCCTGTGCTTTGTCTGTAGTGTGGTTGGACCTGCGCACACAGTCAACAGTGGAGAGTCTCATTAACAAAGCTCCGGGCCAGAACAAGAACCACCTCAAGGTGAGAGAAATGGTCAGCAAATTGTAGATGTAGATATAGAAGATGTATGTATGGATGGATGGAATCCTTTGAGTGTGAATAACTTCACTACACTTTAGAAGAGAACACAACAGCGTGGCTAGTTTTCTCGTTGATTTTCTGATTTCTTTACCTTCAGGTGGAGGTTTTCATAGTTTAACACATAGGGGCAGCGCTCCTTTTATACCAAACAAATAATCTGATCCGTATGTCTATTGCTTGCTCTCTAGCACAAGACAGGTCTTCCCATCAGTACCTACTTCAGTGCAGTGAAGCTCCGTTGGATGCTGGACAATGTGGAAAAAGTTCGACGGGCAGTGCAGAGTGAGCGCGCCATGTTTGGCACAGTGGACTCCTGGATCATTTGGGTAAGAGCTGCTCAAAGCTAATGTAACTGCACTTTATGGAGTCTATTTGCAGTCTGGAAAATGTTTCTTATGTGAGTTGAAATAAGTTAGCACAGGAAAGGTGCCTTGTTTTTCTTAGTGTGGCAAAGGCTGTTTTAAAATAAAGAGGAATCCAGTCTGAATCATTTTGCTTGCAGTCACAGAATAATGATACTATTTGGATTATGCTTTGTCAAAATTATATATTTTATATCTTTATAACTTGCTGAAATTTCACCGGAGCATACAGTAAGTGATGGTGTGTGTGCAGCACTAACAACCCACCCTGACTGTCTGTGACTGTGCTGCTGATAAATACACAATAAAAAACCCACAAAATGTTAATAAAAGCAATATGCTCACATATTTTCATTATCTTACAGAAAAATACAACTGTACACCATTTGAATTCAACTTTCTCTTGGTCACAGAAGAGTTAATGAGGATATTATGCCTTGTTAACTTATAATAAAAACACATTTCATTCACAATTGACAGAAACAAAATAGAAGTCACCGAAACGTATCATGGCGGAATTGGAAAAACATACCTTTGGGATTTCTAAATATCTTGGAATACCATAACAATGCACAAGCCTGATTTTGAACATTGGCTGCATGACACTAACCGGCTTGCTGTTTGCAAATTACCATCAGCTGACGTTAAGAAGCTACCAACAGTAGATCCAAGCCGTCTAACATTTGATGCACACTCAGTCTTTCGTTGTTTTTAATAAGTGCCTGACGGGGGGCAAGAACGGAGGCGTCCACTGCACAGATGTCTCAAATGCTAGTCGCACCATGCTCTTCAACATCCACAGCATGGACTGGGATCCTGAACTCTGCAGGTAAACACACACACACGCACACACACAGTGGACCATTTAATGAGCATCAACATTTAGGCCTTAATATACACACACTGGGTTTTCACTGGGAAAAACTGGATGTAAAGGTACTAGTGTTTGCAATAAAACCCCCACAGGAATTAAAAGACTTTCCGCTTTAAGCTGATGGAGATGCGGTGTCCTCCCTCAAACCGCCTTAAAATTGAGTCTGCATTTTTAACAAGTGATCCAATCCAATTGAAACCACTGTCCATATACAGACTGTAATGCATATCTGCTCAGTTAAAACACACTCCCTTTACCTGTCTGTTATGCACGGTACATTATAAACTTGCATCATTATGTCTGATTTGCTGTTGTGCTGCTTCTAGGTACTTTGATGTCCCGATGGAAATCCTCCCCAAGGTCAAAAGTTCCTCGGAAATATACGGCTGGATGGTGAGTCAGTTCAAGTTTTCAGACTCACCGTGTCTGCTCAGTGCAGTGATACTGTTTGTGTTTTGAGTTGGACCTGATAGGACCTGATAACACCTGACCTACATGTAGTCTTCAACTTATTTATGGACTGCAGAGTTGTAAAGCCATGCCAGTTAAGTCTAACTATTATCATAAAATATTCTGGTGAAAGGTCCAGTGAAATACTTTAAAAGCTGTAGTGACCATAGAATGTGATAAGATACATACTTACCAGACAACCAGATAACATAATTATATTTGTGCTGGAAATCCTTTACGACTTCACTATCAACATCATCAGCGTCATTTGGAATTAACTTTTGGATTCCCGATAAATATTTTCATAGAAAGGGCATTGAACTGTTTGCTGTGATTATTTTACAAAGAGAAAAAAAATTGGCAGTCATTGTTAGCTGTTGTGATAACAACACACATCAGTGGGGCTACGGAGTGTTTCACGGTCACTGGTTTGATAACACAATTTTTGCCTACTCTAACACTTTTTTCTTTATCAAACTGAAAAAAACATCCATACACCAATCCAAGTTTGTCTGTTTTATCGAATTAAGACAAGCATAACTGCCTTGTTAACTCATTGAAATCTTAATTAAATTGAAATAATATTAGGCTGCATTCACATTAAATTTGGCAATGCAGCAATTAGCTGCAGGGTCTTGGGGTGGTGTTGGATTGTCATATATGCCCCTTTTCTACCAAAATTAGCACATGTATGCAGGTTTTTTAAACACGGGAATGACTGCCTTCCCATTGTATGTAGACCACTGCTGTTTACACAGGGCTGCACCATACAAGTATGCATGTGTGTGTGTCTGTGTGTGTAAGTAAGAGAGAATGAAAGATACATGATAGTATAAAAGAGAGGGGGATAGGTGAGAGGATTTTGTTTAGAAGCTATGAATAGCCTCTCCCGTAGCCTGAGTAGAGACACACAGATCTAATGTATTTGTTTGTGATGAGTTTGTGTGTGTGTGTTTTCTGGTGTGTCATGTTCATTTTCACGGTTAGTGAACAGTACAAAGCAGTATGGAGGCCAGTGAAAATGTTCAAGCGATGTTCAAGCACTGGAAAAAAAGCAGCCTTAATTTTTTCACTGTTCTAACAATCTCCAATTCTGATGGGATCAAGAAAAAAAAACTAATTCACTCAGTAACATGAAAAATGTTAAATCTGCATGCTATTTTTCTCCACTGTCTCTTGCTGTCTCTCAGCTGTCTGTGTTGTGTCACTGCCTAATGAAATATGCTCATTACTTCTAAACACTATTCCTGATTCATGACAAATGATATAGATAATTCATATTAATGATTTAACATCAGAGAAGGTAACATGGTCATGGTAATATTGTCTTTCCCCAGTTTTAAGCACCAACAAGCCCCGTGCATAACTTCTGCATAAAGCTTGCTTGGGTGAGGTTTTACCTTTGCATGAGTTTAAATATTTATTGAGCGTGCAGATCAGTGTGTTTTTATTGTAGATCCACGGGTCACTATGACGATTTTCAGAGTCAGAGCACTAGTTAAATAAAATTCCTTATTGAGATCAATTGCCTGATAAGATTCCAAGTTGCTTTATTACACCCGCAGATGAAATGACTTCATTGAACAGACGCAGAGGCTGTACTTGTAAATGAGCCCACATCCTGACTAGCGTGTTTTGGGAATACACAGTTCAGACATACACTGATTCCCTTATTGTGTGTCTTTATTTGTCTGTGCTTGTATCTTATCTGTTGACCACAGTGTGACGTGTTTATGTTAAACAATTTATGCAACATGCACCATGGCCTGCAGTCCAGGGTTCAGCAACATGGCATCTTTATTTGTTTTCGTCGTATTTGTGGGTCAGATTATTCTTTTACCTCAGAATGTAGTTCAGATTCACTGTTTGCAGGCCACATCCTCCCAAACCTACCTTTAAAATGATACTCAAGACCCCACTTGTGGGTAACAGGGACTTCTTACCTGGCATTGAAAATGTTGTATTTCGCTCTTGGCAGGAAAGGGGAGTAAGAGTGGTTGGAGATTTGTTTGATGATAATAATGTCCTCATGTCCTTCCCACAAGTACAAAACAGATTTGGACTTCCACAGAAAGACTTTTTTGCCTATCGTCAAGTCCGTCATTTTATTGATACAAATTTCAACCCAACTCAAACTGAAGGGACCAATTGATAAGCTCATAATTAATTTTACATTGAATAAAGGTCTTATCACACATTTTTATAATAGACTTCAGAGTTGTAACCAACACAATGTTGATGGGCTTATTAAACGATGGGAGGAGGACATTCAAAGTGTATATGATGAAGATGCTTGGGAAGGATGTATTCAGACCACCCATCTCTGTTTCTCAGCAATAAATTTAAAGAAATGCAATATAAAATACTTCATAGACAACACAGGACACCTCATGTTATGAACAAAATTGATCCTAATAGATCACCATTGTGCCTGAAATGAAATTAACCAGTGGGACATATATACACTGCTTCTGGAACTGTCCAAGAATATCAAAGTTCTGGTCATGTGTATCTAAGGAAGTGACAGCAATATTCAAACACAAGATTTGTAAAGATCCAGGCCAGTTCCTATTAGGGTTGGCACCTTTGAATAGAGTTTTGGATGTGAAAAGATTAAAATTGCTCAATAAACTCTTATTTCTGGCCAGGAAATGTATACTATTTAATTGGATCAGTGAGAAACCTCCCACTGTGACTCAGTGGTACAAAGAAATTTAGAGTTTTTCCTATGGAGAGACTAAGTGCCAAATTAAAAGGAAATAATGACACTTTTATGGACATATGGCAACCTCTAATAGACTACCTGCCTAAGGATCTAAGTGAAATTATCCAGAGGGGAAATACTGGCTTAGAAGCTTCCAAACAGAATGATTCAGAAATAAGAAATACACGTATTTTCATTTGCTGATAAGTTGGTGACCTCTTTTCCTTTTTATTATTATTATTTTTATTAATATTAACTCTATATAAGTTTTTATTATTGCTATTGTTTATTTCATTGTTTTTTATCGTGTTTTTTTTCTTTTCTCTCTCTCTTTTCTTTCGTTCTCTTTCTACTTTATTTAAGTCTTCTCTCCTAGCTCAGACCAATGTCGGATGATGTATGGTTGCATTGTTGAGTTACAATTCTGAAAATAGAATAAAGTATGATTATAAAAAAAAAAGATACTCGAAGAAATGCAACCATAAGACTGTTTTTTTTTTAAAACTTCTCTTGCTTAACTATGCAGTATTATTGAAATGTTTGCAACAGCCCTTGTAGTGGAAAAGTTACTAATCTTGTATTGAAATAGATTCTTTCAACCAGAGATATACATGTAAAGCCATACACAGAACTGGTGTTTAACTGATAACGGACAAAGGTGGCTGTTAAGATGATAACTAATCTGTGTGCTTCTAATGAAGTTGTTATAGATAAAAACGTAATCATGTCCCAATTAAGTAATAAAACTGCTCTGCCCTTACTGTGATGGCTCTTTTCCTGGTTAGGCACTATGTCACAATAAGCTGGTGATATGCACTGATAATGCACTGAATTATTTAATTACTACAGCAACCATATTCATGTATTTTTTGGCAGTGAAAATTTCTTTATTCGTGTTTTTTGTTTCATTAGATTTTTGCATTCTTGGCTATTGTGCCGCCTATCTCGGTGGTTCTCAACTTTAATTGTATTAAGGACCCCTTAAGTGATTAAAGTCACGGACCCCCTTTTGATTCATTTTGCTTCAGGGACCTCCATCTGAAAAGATTTTGGGTGTAAAATATGAAGATAAGACTTCTAAAGAGCATGGGGAGCAAATTTGCAAATCCTAGGTTGGTGAAGGTCACATTACTCTCCCTGTTTGATTGATTGATTGATTTAAGTTTATTTTGAACATAAAAAAGTAAAAGAATGCAACAATAGATGATAAAAAGTTCTCCATGTTCAAAAAGGAGTGGGAAGAAGTCGAAACTTAACGAATCTCACCCCTTCTCCTATACTAATGATTTACACATCTATCATGTCTATCCGGCTTCCCCAAAATTGCTACCACTGATAGTAATATTGATCATCATAATTATAATAACAATATAAATAATCACAAAACAAAACAACAACAACAATAATAACAACGATTGTACAAATGTATACCTACCGTATATACATCTGCATCAATAAAAAAGGACAATGAAAAAATGACTTAACACTAACAAAACAACAAACATAACGATAAGAAAAGGACCAGCTAATAATGTACATAAATAAATAGAAAAATAAATAACAAGTATCCTTGTAGAGTATCCTGTGAACACCTAGTGACTGTCACACCCCCATTTCATCCCTGTATCCCGTGAAAACATATTATTTATATTTTGCTTTAAACTGTTTTATGTTTGGACATTGTTTTAACTCCTCACCCATGCCATTCCACAGTCTCAGCCTGTGATTGGCTAGTACTAGTAAGAGACTAAATAAGTCAGAGATATATGAAAAGAAGTAACTGCTGTGAAGTTTTCACAGGCCTCCATGTTTCTTTCTACAGTTTACTAACCTGTTTTCTGGCCTGTCTGACCCATTGAGGTCATCCAACACGTCATTGAGGCCTGTTTCACATGTTTGATTCCCTACAATGTTCTGTTGCTTGATCCAAATGTTTTCAGTGTAAACACACGGTAGTATTTACCCTTTCTGTGTGTTTTGCAACTAAATTACACAACAGTAAGCATCATTATCCTGCAGTCGGTTATCCAAACTCTAAACACATGGGTGTGTTTTTGTCTTCTCACCAGAAATCCAGCTCACTTGCAGGAGTTCCAATCTCTGGGGTAAGATATTTTGCATGTCATGCAACTTGTCAAAAGTGACATCTGTCTTTGTTGTGTGGTGTGGTTGTCATGTGCTGTGTAGGAGTTTTGAGAGATACTTTGCTCAGGCCAATATTAGCCTATCACAGATGTATTGTGTCAGTGTAGGTCAGCCTGAAAGTAAATAAAAAACCACTGAGCTTTGGCCACTCATTCACTGCAAAGATCAAATGCTCAACACACACTACTTCATATAATGTTTACTGTTAATTTAGTATGACTTATTATAGTTATGTTGGCCATATTTGTATGTCTTTATATGTTTGAAATTGTGTATAGTTGCTGCTTTAATTTAATATAATTAAATAATTTAATTATTTTATTGTTTGTTAAAAATTTAATTTTTTTAACCATAAAGCATCTTTTCAGTCCATATCTTAGTCACACTTGGTTATTTAAATAATTGAAGGCATACTCATGAAAAATGTTTCATGTTAAAGTCAGAACAGCTGGTATATAGTCAGTGATATTGGTCTAAAAAAAGGTTTCATTGATCAGGCTGTAGTTTCAAATTAAAACTTGATTTGGTCTTTTTTTCGAGTGTGAGACATTGGTGTGCGTGTGCATGTGTGTGCGTGCATGTGCTTGTGTGTGTGTGTGTGTGTGTGTGTGTGTTTATGAATGCTTACACGGACCGTCACGGCCTTCTCACTGTGACCTTGTCTCTATCAGTGTCTCGGTGACCAGTCAGCAGCCCTGGTGGGCCAGATGTGCTTCCAGGAAGGCCAGGCCAAAAACACGTAAGCCTTCCACTGTTTTTCTAGTTTGACCTATATGCTACAGTAGTGTTTGCACAGAGACGTGCTTCTGACAAGGTGAAATAGTTCTGCTTTTTATCATCCTACCTTTTTGCCAGTTGAGATGCTTAAATTACATACGATTAAAGACAGTTTGATGCATGTGAAACACAATCAGTGTTTATAATGATTTTCTATGGAAAGCTGGTAAAGTTTGACGTAAGAGTAACATAATGCTAATGTAGCTATTTGCAGATACAGTATTTTTTGAAATATGAAGTCACAATGAATTAATGTGACTCGAATTACATGTTATCATTATTTTCAAAGTGATGTCATCTGATTAGTCTGTGTCTGAATATACTTCTTTGTTCAAAACAGACACTGGAACTGAAGTATCAGGAATAGAGAGGATTTAGAACCTGGAAAAAAACTGGTTAACAGTGTATTTTTAGGAAGAAAAAAACAAACCCAACAGTCAAATTAGATAATTTAGAACAAAAACAAAGGAGGAGGAGGTGGCCAGACAACCAATCCTCATCAGTGATTTGTTGTTTGTTACATACATTCACAGCTCATTCACATTTCTGCCTGACTGCTGATTGGTCAACTTAACATACTGCGACCCTCCTCCGCTGACTGAACACAGTCAGTCCAGAGAGCCACAGCCACACAAGCGCATTCACTCTCCTTTTTCCCACTGCACAAGAACAACTGCTAACACCCGCTAACCTCTGGCTTTTTTATTTAATTGGAAAGGTGATTATCTGTCTCTCAAGACAAATGACTCCGCAATAGTCACAGGTATTTATCTGCTCCAGCTCAGATCGGCTTCCATCGGCAGTGGTGGAAACACAACACCCGGGTGGACTCTCCAAATTTATCCCCTTTCACAGAGCGATGCAATAACGGGACGCCACAAAATACCGTCCGTCTCCACTCAGGCAGCGCTCAAACATGGTTTCAATAAGTCTGCAGTCAGTACATTTACATGCATAGTTTAGTGGAGCTACAGTCATAATAGTCCATTTTTAGTGGGGGTTTTCTGTTTAAAAAACCTAATTTTGGTGGAAAAGGGAGAGGAGTTAAGGCCTGCCTTTTAAAGTTAACAGATTTGTCTCTAGGCTCTTTTTTGAAAGAAAAAAAGTCACTGAAGTTCCAAATCTTGTAAGATGAGTTTTTCCAAAGATAATGCCGTAAAAAATAGGGAAGGAGTTCAGTATTGTTAATTAACAAACATATTAGGCATAAATAACTATGGAGAATTTGATGCTATTTTGCATGAGTCTTGAAAAAAGCCTTCAGTTATGTGCAAATTTATTTTATTGTCTGTTAATTTATTTTTGAGTTATTTGTGTTGTAAATAGGTGTTTTTGTGCTGTCAGTTTGTGACTGAGTTGTTTGTATATTTTGGGAAAAAAATTGAAAAAAAGACAAAGAAAGTCATCAGTTTCAATCACAGGTCTAATCTACCCTACTCTTTTCCATTCTTGTTATTTAAAGGTATGGGACTGGTTGCTTCCTGCTCAGAAATACAGGGACTAAGGTAAGATATTGTGCCCAAGAAAATATGATATGGGACATTTTAAATGATGTTCATGCCCTCTGTTCTGTTGTTACTTCACAATCTGTTTTTACAACGTTTGTTCTGTTAGCCTGTGATGTCAGAGCACGGCCTGCTGACCACAGTGGCCTACAGGCTGGGGAAAGACGAGCCTGCCTGCTACGCACTCGAGGTGTGTGAAAGCTTTCAGTAGTTTGTCTCATGTTGAACATGGTCCTGTTTCTTCTTTTTTTGAAATAGATTTGTATAGACTTTTTTTTATAACTTAAATTTTAAAAAGCTCTCCACATTCTCAGACATTTACGATTAAAAACAGACAAAAAATAAAATTAATCAAATAATAATAAAATAACAATAATTAGAATAAAGAGAAAATAAAAGGGGAAAGACAAACCATCTATACTGAAAAAGACAGATACATTAAGAAAGGTGACCAGGTTTTGTTTCTGAATCTGCTCCTTCATTGTGTTGATGTCTTCCATGCTGGACCCTGGTTTGTCATTGTGACCTGCCTGCTGCTCTTATGTGATTTGGGTGTGATATCTTTCTTTCAGGGTTCAGTGGCCATCGCAGGGGCTGTGGTGCGGTGGCTGAAGGACAACATGGGCATCGTGAAGTCCTCCTCAGAGATTGGTACTTAACACTGTAGCATCTCACCTATTATTATGAAAAATTCAACACTTTGGAAACCTATTTGAATTTAACTTACGAGTCGACGTTTGTTTTTTTTCCTCTTCGTGTCATTTCAGAGAAGCTAGCAGCTGCTGCAGGCACGTCTTATGGCTGTTACTTCGTGCCGGCTTTCTCTGGACTCTACGCGCCGTACTGGGAGCCCAGTGCACGAGGGTGAGACAATCAGCTGTTCAAACACATCTGAACTATCCACTGTAATTTGACTCTGAATGAGGAGAAAAGGAGAAATCGCAGCCTAGTCCACACATACATGGGTAGTTTTGAAAACAGGGTTTTCCTCCTTTGAAACATGAATTTGGAGATCGGAGAACACCGTTACCTTGAAGGAGTTTATTAAAAGTTAGTTTTTATTCTTCCAAGCCCGCAGTTGCAGAGGACCCAGGCATTATGTTTTCGGGTTGTCATTCCTTTCGTTCCATTGTTGTCAACATGATATTTCAGGAATGCCTTAAGTGAATTTCTATAAATTTGGCGCAAACATCCACTTGTACTCGACAATTAAATGAATAGATTTTGGTATTCATGGGTCAAAGGTTAAGGTCACAGTGACCTTGTCTGTCTCATTCTTGTAAGTGCAATAGCTCAAGAATATCTTGAGGGGATTTGTTCGATTTAGGCACAGACATCCACTTGGATTAGAGGATGAAGAATATCTTGAGGGAATTTCCTCAAATTTGGTATAAACGTCCACTTGGACTCGAATGAACTGATAAGAATTTGGTGGTTTGAGATCAAGGCCACTACGACCTCACAAAACATGTTTTTTGCCACAACTCAAGAGTTGATAAGATAGTTATGACAAAATTTCACAAAATGTCAAATAAGATAACATGATGAAGTGAATACATTTTGTATTCAAAAGGTCTAAGATCAACTTCACTGTGACATCATAATGTTCTTTAAAAATACATCTCTGGCCATTACTTAACGTCATATCAAGGGGAGACACTGAATTAATAACACTAACCTTGAAACTGCTGATTGCAGAGATCTACTGTGCTGCCGGGGGGAAGATGTGTGTGAGGCATCGTTGTTTTATAGACATAGATGTAAAACTGCAATTGCAGTTTGACTCTTGCACACAAGCATACAAATGTAATAGTTAGTTATCTAAAATGCTGTTTGTGTTTAGACGGAAGGCCCAAACGCATAAAAAAGGCTGTTATCAACACAATCTGTATGCATGTGAGCTGGGCCTTAGAAATAATAATAATTCAGCAGACTGCCTTGATGCCTGCATTGTAGTGAATACAATAAATCTATATCCTGTGTTTGTTTCCAGCATCATCTGTGGACTCACTCAGTTCACCAACAGGAACCATTTGGCTTTTGCTGCCCTTGAGGCCGTCTGCTTTCAGACCAGAGAGGTGAGCAGAGTCTCCTCTCTTCTCTATCAATCGCTTTATTTCAGCTTTTTATATATATATATATCTATATATATATATATATACACTTTATGCAAGCCTGATGTCTACATAGCATGTATTTTTATTGTTATTTATTCCATTGTAAGAAATTGTACATTTTTTAAATATGTTACGCTTGGTATTTGATTGTCTCTGTAGTTACAGTGTTTATTTTAGACTCAATGACTGACACAGTTCCCAGCTAACTCATACTGATGATTCCACTTGTTTCCTGCTATGCCTTGAAGAAGGTCTCTGACCAAAAGCTTGCATTGTAAACGTGATTTTTGCACATATTTTAACGTGCAGGTGTGCTTTTTTTTTTCACTGTTAATCATTTTAACAACCAACTGAAAAGCCAAAACACCAGCTGTATATTAGCAACAAAAGCGGTTCTGTGGGGTGTTAAAGACCCTGGTTGAGGCTTTGAATGAATAGCATTGCCTGAAAGAGGTGTGTTAAAGCGAGGCTCAAACTGTGTGTATCAGATCCTGGATGCCATGAACCAGGACAGCGGCGTCCCTCTGACGCAGCTGCAGGTGGATGGAGGCATGACGTCCAACAGATTACTGATGCAGCTGCAGGCAGACATCCTCTGCATGCCCGTAGGTAAGAGGACTCTCATAACGCTCACACAGTGCGTGTATACATATGCTCATATATACACCCGAAAAACATATTTGCGTCAACACAACTGACACTTTTCACATGCTCTCACAGTGCAGTTTATGCACGCCACATGTCCATTTTTTCATGCAGTGTTTCACACATGTATGTGAAAGAGGACAAAGGCAGTGCAAGGACAGACAAGACAGAAAAGTACAGCACAACAGCAGCATCAAACACTGCTTTCGAGCCAGCTGCAGTGAAGTTAGTTTTAAGTTGGATATTCAACTTTGGCAATGGGAGGACCTCCCAGCCCTCCATTTAACTGCTGGAGGCTGACCCGAGACATTTTGATTATTACTATTCTTTTTACCAGCCACGTTTACAGCCCAGTAGTAATATTGTCCTTACTATTATTGAAATAAGGGCAAAAGCCAGAATATTTAGTGCATGTTAACATAGTCACAGCAGGTGGGTTTCCATTAACCCTCAGATTTTGCAAATTGAAATTGTGAATATAAAATACGCCTAATGGAAACACATTATTAATTCTTAATTATCTAATTATTAATTTCGGAAAAACTCCCATTTATCGCAAAAAAAAGTGTATGCGAACGTATGAGGTGGTATTTTTTTTAAGGAAATTCGAAAAAGCCTTTCTGGGCTTTTATAGGTCACATGATGCTATGGCTATGTGCTTGTCGGGAGAACAAGGTCCATAACATCACTCAGTAGAAACTCAGTCATCTCGCAATTGTGTTTTATTGACATTTCAAAAATATCTCTTACTTTTTGCACAAATCTGTAGTGGAGACTCGCCACCTGTCAGAGCAGTGAAAAGTTGAATTACAGGAGTACTCACAAGTGAACACTTTTTGGCAACAGCTTGTTGGCTCTGCTACTTGATACAACTCTGACATTTGAGCATATCTGTTCTGTCAGTATGACTAACCTTTGACTGAAGCTGGACTTGATACCCTGTCTGTCCTCCTGACTTTTGTCCCATTTAAAAAAAAAACACACAAACACACATGAATGTTGACTTTGACGTACTAGAGTTGGGTAAAAACACAAATAACGTGTGTTTATGTAATTGTGTACCCATGAACATTACACCATTAGTAGAAACTGAATTGGAATTACAACATCCAACTTTATCTTCACTTACGGAAACCAGGAAACACCTGCTGCTTTCAACACTTCTCCAACCTTAAATGCAAAAAGTTTTCCACTATATGATAAAAAATCATATCAAAACATTTAACATTTCTAGTAAAAAAATATATAAATATATAAATAAATGGGTAATAATTATTATAATAATAATATTTAATATTTAATGATATTTATGTAGTTTTCTGGACATCTTCACTTTTTTATCGTGTTTTTCTAATATTTTTTTCTCTCACTGTCTAGTTAAAAAATACTTTTCTACTTTCTTTTGCTATTTTTTCTTTATTTGCTATTTTGGGACATCTCCTGCCTGTTTCTCTTTGCTTTTTGAGCCATGTTTACAAAAGAAAAAGAAACCAATATGCTCAGCTTTCGAATGTTTAAATGCATGTGAAATGGGTCTGAACGCAGCCCAAGAAAATTGATGTCCAATTTTCAAAAGTTTTTTATATTTTACCTATTTTCATTTTTAATTTTAAGGAAAGGGATTGTATCTTATTTTTGATTTCTCTGCGTCTGTCTCGTGTTGGTACAGTGCGACCCACCATGTCGGAGACCACAGCTCTGGGTGCAGCCATGGCGGCAGGGGCAGCAGAGGGGGTGGGCGTATGGAGCCTGAAACCCAGTCATCTTCCACACATCACATCTGAGAAATATCAACCTCAGATCAACTCTGACGGTGAGGAAAAAAAAGACTCCGAAGACATGTGTGACACACTTTTAGGCTACTTAAACCAGCTGTATTAGATTAATGCCTTTCTCAAAGAAAGGTCCTCAAGCCGGTTACACTACATTTGCTACCATCTAGTGGATACTATGACCATGACATCATGTTTATAAAAAACTGTAAATAAATCGCTCCTTTTCAAATGTTTTGACCTGTCTGTCTGTTTGTCCTCTACACAAACAGAGAGTGAGTTCCGTTTTGCTCGTTGGAAGAAAGCCGTCCAGAGATCCATGAACTGGGAGACCACAGAGCCTTGCTGCAATTCCAACGGTACACAACTGCAATATTTTTCTTATTTACCAATAGTACTGCTAAAGCGAGTTACTTCACTGTTGTATAAATCTGTGACAATGGGACATTTTTCTAATATGGTTTTCAGTCTAATTTCATATTTTTTCCCCTCAATCTCATGTTTAACAAGTCCAGGAGTCTGACTCATAGATGTATAATGATAGCTAGATACTCCATCCCAATATAGCACCTATTCATTCACAGCTTGTGGAAATAAGTTAGAGAACATTGCAGTAGTGTTCCTGCCACTGGCCCACATTGCGATGATGTCACAGATTTCTTGTGTTTTTACAATGTTTTTACAAAATTGAAAATATAGACTCTCTCTGATCCAAAATTCATCAAAGAGTCATAATTGACCTTGTTTAGAGTCCAAGGTGTCCTTTCAGCAGTTTAACAGCTGTCTCTTTTATAATGATGGCCTTTAGAGTGCCCCAGGGATGATGTTTTTTTGTAGGCACGTGCGGAAGTTAGCATCACACTGATTCTCTTGTCAAAGAGCCTATGGGAGTTTTCCATAGCATTTTGGATGATTGTAGAAAGTAACCTCTAATGCAAACAAATGTTAATGATACTTACACATTTTGTTCAGCACAAGTTGACACCACTTTCAACTAATATTAGGCTATAAAAAAAAATTTCACCACAGTCACATAATATAACGTCACCACCACAACGAGGCTGTAAAGCCGTGTTCGGTGCAGCTCGGCGTGGTGGCGTTCAGTGGTCTTATTTAGCCATTTCTCAGCAGCCGCTTTTTTAAGACACATAAAAGCTTCATAGTTCACTGTGGGATATTTTCTGATCTATTTTATTTTGTGGAACAAAATCTGTAAGTCTCAAACTCGTGTTAATCACAGACTTTATCCAGGCTTCTAACTAAAAACCCATTTAAAAAACCCACTGACTGTGAGACGAGGGCCCCACGAGTGCTAAAATGCTAACTTATTTTCAGGTTTTAGGACTCATTCCTGGGGCGCTCGATGGAAAAATGCTTTTTGGGCAGCATGGGATTTTTTTCTATAAATACTGTGAGTGGCCACTGGGAAAAATTGGAAGCGAGGCCAAGCGGCTTTCCTGAAAATCTGCAAATCTTAAAATAGCGAAGAGATGACTCACCCTACTCTACCTATGATTGGCCAGTATTTTTTGCCTTTGTTGGTTGGATTGATTAGGTTTAGGCAAGAGGAGCTGTACTGGTTAGGGTAGGAATGTCAGGGTAAGCCAATCAGAGGTAGAGTAGGGCAGAGCCTTCCTTTGCTATCTGAGGAAAGGCCAATTGGCTTCCTGGGAGCCCGCACAGCTGTTCAGTGAAGGCTGGGATGGGCTCTTTGACCCCACCAGAGCTCGGGGTTATGACACATGTGCAGTGTAACTAGCTTTTTTGTGGGTTACAGCAGATGCTGCAAGGAATAATGGGATGGTGTTTCTTGGATGCACTTTTTTAGCCTCCTTGGGTACTCTTAGCTTGACAGTACTTTGGGTACTCTCAAATGTATGTCGGGTGATTTACTGCAGAACTTTGCATGCAAAGTATTTTTTAATGATCTTTCATTCCAAATAATTTTAATGATTGCAAAATTGTAATTCTCAGTGATTTCTTTATTTTTGTACATAAATTACTGACCCAAGGCCGACTTTGGACACCTTTAGTGAAATGAATCAGTCATCACGGTGTTCTGTGATGGTGTGCAGCCATTGAGCCTTTGGGCAAAAGCAGATGAGTTTTTACTGCAAATGTGTTGTGCCCCAACGATATGATGTAATACCACGCCATGCTCTTTTTAACCTTCTTGGGTCTGATTCAATCCATCCATCTTGGATGTTCTCTTTCTTATTCACTGACAACAGGTATAGAAAAGAAGATGAATGGTATCAACGGCATCAACGGCATCAATGGTATCAACGGTATCAACGGCACCAACGGCGCCCATTGGGTCCCTCCCACCCCTCCCCCCACCAAAGCAGACCTTTAAGGTCCGACATTTACTGCATGCCATGTGCTACAGCGCTAACGTCTTTGTGTTGTGACAGGGTTGACTGTGGCATGGTCACATTTCGACGCATTACTAACACGGTGTTTTAAAGGGTTTGACCGATGCAGATCTCCAGTGATACAGATATCCAATGGAGATTTCCAAGTTAGAAAAGCATCTGTAAACAGCAGCTTGACAATCACTGGACACTACGTTTCTTTTATGAAAGATGGTTTTTACCAGCTTTTAAAGGAAGATTGATCCACCTTAGCTGCTGAATGGTATAAAATCTCCGTTGACATCCAATCTCCATTAGATCAATCAACTCTGTATCGGTCCAGCCCTAGTCTTTATGTTGGATGGGTTACTGTACTTTTTTTTCCACTTTTGTCACTGTTGACTAAAGAGATGGTTGCTCTGTCATTAGCTTAGCTGCAGTTTAAGGTTAAAGATGGGTTTGAACCTTTGTTTTCTGGAACCAAAGGTGTCTGAAACCCCATCGTTGTTACATTGGAAGCTGAGGTTTAAACTGGACCTGTGGCTTAGTTTCAAGCCAGTTGCTATGTCCTTTACAAATCACTTTAACACCAGTAGAGGTCATGCTATCTGAGGTACAATTTAAACCTTCTTGCAGACATGGATAAAAAGAGGTTTAAGTTAGGGTTTGTCTCTATCACCCTGATGTTTAATTTGTCAGGATATGCTGTTTTAAAAGTAGGGACAAGTGTGAGTCAGATATGAAAATACAGCCAAAGTGCATCTAACATGAAAAGCCCCATTCTTGTGAACACGATTTCTCAAGAATGTCTTGAGGGATTTTCTTTAAATTTGGCACAAAAGATTAGATTAGAGTAGATTTTGGTAATCAAAGGTCAATGTCACTGTGACCTTGTTCATCAGATTTTTCTGTCAACACAATATTTCAAGAACACCTTGACAAATGTTCACTTGGCCACAACTCAGGAGTTCCTGCAGTAATTATTGCAAAATTCCACAAAACTGGCTAATAGCATAAAATGATAAAGTGAAGACATTTTATATTCAAAAGGTCAACTTCAACTGTAACATCATAGTGTTCTTCAAAAACACATTTCTGGCCATTATTCGTCGTATATCAGGAACAGAAGGGGAGACATTTGGTCAAATACTGAACTGGTGACACCAATCTTGGGTGCCCAACTTGAAACTGTGCAACATTTTAGTAGGTGCTTTTTAACAACATTCATTTTAGCTGTAGACAACTTGCTTGCTAAAACTGAGCAATCAGGTCCAGTTTAGCGTTCAGGCATATTAAACCTCTGCAGCTCCGCTTCAGTTGGACCTATTCTAGATAGCGGGATGCTGAGTGACAGAGCAACAGCCTCTGAAGGTCTACAAATAATTTCCTGAAACTAACTGCATTGCCTTTATACCTTGTATTCAAGCAGGAAAAAGTCCTCTCAGTCTCTCTGTATCAATGTCTCTCTGAGTATTGTTTTTTTCACCTCACAGATAACCAGCTGTAACTCTGGTACAAGACCTTCATGCGAACATGGACACATGTTTTGGAGCAAGACTGGAAGAGGAAATGTGCTTGACTTGACGGCCCCGTGATGAGATATGCAGTCATTTTGGGTGACACATATTCTGCTAGTAGTAGTACGGCTGTGACATGACTAAAAACATTTCATCAACCTAAAGTGCCAGCCAGAATGAAGAGTGACACAACCCGTGGAGCTTTTCAAAGCAACTATGGAACCATTTTCGATGGAATTTCTTTAACCTTCCTTTTTTGGAAAAGGGGGTGTCCTTAAACCGTCCTTTTTTTAAAAACCATGGATTTGCCTTCTTAAACTTTTACAGTAAAGCATAGGGAAACTCAGGTGTTTCTAGTCTGCAGTAAACAGTTGCACTATTGTACCTCATCACTGTAACGCAAGGGATACTGGACTGTTTTTGTTTTTTTATGTGTTCTGTAAATGTGATGTGTGTACTTGTTACTCCTCAACACTCACTCGGTTCTTGAGAAAGGTTACTGCTCAGCATACGTCCTGTGAAAGCGAAGTTTGTTCTTGGAGGAACTAAAGAGGAGTGAGACATTGTTTTTTTGAGTTTTTGGACTAAGAATGAAAAATGCAGAAATGTTTCAGTAGGTTTCCCATTGCAAACAGAACTGACACTTTGCAGGCTCTCATCAGCACTTTATATTTATCCTGTATGTGGAGAGGGTGATTGTGGGAGCTATGCAGGTTTTTTATGGGAATATTATGTTTTTAAACAGATTGTTTTTAGGAAGGGAAGTTCATTATGACTTAAGTCAGTGCTAAGACTAAAGGGAAATCCCCATACAATCCTTTAAGATGAGTGATGATTCGGTTCATTACAATTTTATATCGAGTCAGGCAAATGTGAGCACAAGCTTTTTCATCAGAGCCATCATGTACATCTGATGAAAATCTTGAAGCACACTTAAATTTAGGATGAAAATACCAAGATTTTTTTTCAATTGGCCCATTTGTACCAGAAGACTTAAGTTTGAAAAATGCCACATTTGTTTCAATTTGTTTAAAGCTTAGAAATCTGGCACAGACATGCTTATTAAATGTCTTCCATATGATTTTTTTTTTTTTGACTTCATATGTGTGCATGTCTTTTATATTCAAATTGTTTTGAGTTTATAGATACAAAATATGCCATGCCTTGTAGTTTGAGATTTGTTTTCATTATATATTTAGTATTTGGGCACATATGAAAGTTTTTCTGCCGCCACACCAGGAATTGCCATGGCCAGAGGCATTATGTCTTCAGGTTGTCTGTCCATCTATCTGTCCTTCCATCCCATTCTGTTGAAAAAGATATCTCAAAAACTTCTTTAGGGAATATCTTCAACTGTGGCACAAACGTCCACTTAAACGTCACAACAATAAACTGGTTAGATTTGGGACAAAGGTCAAAGTCACTGTGACCTTGTCTGTGTTTTTCTTGCCAACACAGTATCTCTTGAAAACCTTGAGGGAATTTGATCAAATTTGGCACAAGTGTTAACTTGGACTCAATAATTAACTGATTAGAATTTGGTTGTCAAAGGTCACCGTGACCTTGCAATTGTCAAATTCTTATAAAGCTGTATCTCGAGAACACTTAATGGGAATTCCTTCAACTTTGGCACAAACGTTCACTTGGACTTGAGGTCACTGATGTCACAAAATATGGTTTTGGTCTAAAGAATTCATTTGCCAATTGTGACAAAACTTCACACAAATATCTGATAGGATAAATTGATTGACATTTTACTTTCAAAAGGTCAACTTTACTGTGACAGTGTTTTGCAAAAACACTTTGTTGCCATCGCTCAACGTCATAACTCGGGAACAGAAGGGGAACCATTTGGCCCTATACTGAATTAGTGACTCTAATCTTGAAACTGTGCTGATTGTAGAGATCTGCTGTGCTGCGGGGGGAAGATGTGTGTGAAGCATCAATGTTTTCACAGACATCGATGTAAACTCTAAGTGTAACTTGACTGGTGTGCAGAGGCATTCAACTACGGGGTTCCTAAAATATCACAAAACATGTAGAGAGAGACCATAGTCCCATGTGCCCAAAGACTAAATATATTACAAAAAAACTCACTTTTTAGCCAGATGGTGTGAATGATTTTAAAATTTTCTTCAAAATCGTGTTATGGTTAGCCCAGAGAACACTAATAGGTAATTAAACATTTCAGTTGTGGGTACAAACATGTTAAAGGGGCTCTATGCAAAATTCAGAACGTGTAAAGTGTGCGCACGGTTATCAAGATGGAGGTGACCAAGTAAGTATCTACGAACAAATGGTGCTAACTCCATAAACAAAAGTGCAGGCAGTGCTAATCATGGAGGGGGTTCTACACCGCTGCGAAAACACAGATGTTAGGAGTGTATGAGTGCAGTACAGAGCAGCAGCGATGAGCTAGTCCGTGCCATGCACTCTTGTGCATGCATGGTCAGCCTAGCTCACAACAAACCACAGAGAAGCTCAGATTCCAGTGCACAGAGGGAGCTTGATTCTACTCAGGATACCATTAAATCACTTCATCTTTCCATAGGCAGATCGTGGTTTCCTGCTATATTTACATGTGAATGTTGCATACAGAACCCTGAAATAGAGTATTTGGTTTCTGTATTTATTTCTGGAGACTGATAACCAATTTGTGATTTACTTTAAAAGGTGTATTAAACTTTTTAATGTGTACCTTATGATCCCACAACCTATTGTGTGCCTGCCTGTTGCTTTTTTGGATCGCATGCATAGGAAGAGTCCTTCACCTCTGCAGGAGTGTAAAGATACTGTAATGTGATGTATGATTAAAAAAAATGTACATAAGGACCTGTTTTGGTTTCAATCAAGTAACTTCATTGTAGTGAGTATCAGTAAACTTTACAGAACATGAGGCAAAGTGTATATATTTAAAGCCAATAGAGATTTAATATTCCAGTCAGGTGGAATGAAAAAACATTAGAAAAGTGTGTATTATTGTTGATCAGAAGTCCACAGTGGCACACACAGGGAATGCAACGGCCTCTTCAACATAACATTACATTTACAAAACATGTATACACAACTCCCGAGAGGACAGCTGGACCTAATTAATGTGCCCAACACACTACATAGCACCCTCTCCAAAGCAGGAGGTTCATGTAATAAAGGAGGCAGTTCATCAATTACACAGAAGAGGGATCAAAGCAGGAGGAGTTCATCTGAAAGTCAGCGGGAGAACTGCCTCCTGTCTCCCTTTCCTTTATTGACATGTTTAAAGATTCTGGATTTTTGTGCATTCTTAGACTTCTGGTATCCAAAACCTCCTCCGCCGCCACGCTTTTGTAACTTGACACCTTTACTGCTGTTGACGTCTGGAAAAGAAGAGTTAAGGAGAACTACCGTGTATCTTAAAGTCATACATCTATACATGAGACGAGCAATAAAAATAATGTTAAGACATCACACAAACAGGGTGCAGAGTTAAATGTGACTCAGAATCACAGTAAAGGATACTCAGATCGACATATGGAGGAACTTTGAAGCCGAAAGACAGCGCCACCATGGGGAGGTTGAGGGTGTTGACGCTGTAGATCTGTTTGAGCGAATGGGAGTCGTAAGCCCTCACGTAGGACTTGTAGGCCTCTTGCGCGGACTTGTGGAGATAGTAGTTCTTCTCAATCAGCTTCTCCAGCTGAGGAACAAGACGCAGTTTGGAATTAGATAACAGTCAGCTCCTATTTAATTTTTAGAAACGGTAGAAAACACCAACTAGCATTTAAACATGTGCCGAAGCTTCTGAAACACACATTTCTTTACATGTCTTTCCTGTCCCACGCCACCTTTACCTGTAGTGCTGTTTATCAGTCTAGATAGTTTTGGTGCGAGTTGCAGAGTGTTGGAGATATCAGCTGTAGAGATGTCTGCTAAATAATGGAACTAGATGGCTCTCAGCTTGTGGGGCTCAAAACTCCAAAAAACATTTAACAAACATTTGAAAAACTCAACAGCAATTGCCACAGTTACATACACACCCATATTCTCCTATTATTCCGACTATTCTGAATTTGATGCGGGTCATGTAAACAGCATTTTCTGTTAAAATATTCGGTATTAGGGTGTTACCTGAATTTAGCATTTTCAAATTAAGACACAATATATGCCGGTATTATTCACGCAAATTCTTTGGACATGTATACAGCAAATTAGGAATGTGCATCTTAACACTAAAACTATCTAGATTGGTTAATAGCACCACAGGTAAGAGGAAAAATAAGTGGTCTTGATTTTGGGGTAAACTTTCTCTTTAAGAGGTAGAATCTTACCTGGGACTGGATATCAGAGATTTTACTCCAAGAAAAGTCAAACTCGCTCAGCGGGACCTGGACAATAAAAAAAAAAGGTGCGTAAATAGAGACATAACACATGTAAAGACTGCAAACATTAATCAGTGTAGCATCACAAAATCCCACAATTTACATGTTACAATCAAAGACAAAGAACAGACAGTAGGTGGACAGCAGAGTTGGAGATGGTTACCTTGGCCTGTTTGAGGAAGCGCAGGAAGCCGAGCTCCTCTGGTCGAAGGATCAGGAGGGCGTGGCCTCTGCCGTTGATGCCTCTGGCTGTTCTGCCCACCCTGTGGATGTACTCCTGCAGACGCAAACTCGAGCTTAAAAGTGCGCACTAAAGCGCGACTCCACTTCACAAGTGACACCAATATTCAAGAGCCAAGCTGTCAAGAACTAAGTTAACATTTCTGTCCCATTTTTTATTTGTAAAAACAGCAGATGTGTTAAAACTGGTTCTAACACCTTTTTTTGGGTGCAATTTTGAATTATTGTTTTGTATTATGTAGAAGCAGTTTCGCTACCTTGGGGTCATCTGGAGGGTCGTACTGGACGATCCAGTCCACCTCGGGGATGTCCAGACCTCGAGCTGCCACATCCGTACACAGCAGGATGCCCGAGTCAGCGTTGCAGAACTGGAAGAAGGTGGTGGTGCGTTTGGTCTGCTTCTGTTTGCCCTGGAAACACAGCGAGAACAACAAACTGGTTTCACGACAGGAAGCTTCGCAGGTGAGTCTGAGGTCTGTGAGTACTGTTAAGGACTTCATGGTGCTCTGCGGTGAGGGACACGGCTTACATGAATGGCCATGACGGGCAGGTCGATGTAGTTGAGCAGCTCATAGTGGAACTTCACAGACATGCAGGATGAGAAAAACACCATGAGCTTCTTCTTGCGGTTCTTCTTCAGGAAGGTGAAGAGCAGCAGGAAGCGCTTCTCTGACGGGCACACCACGTAACCCTGAAACACAACGCACATCACTTTACATCACTTCACGGAGCTGAGGACCGTCCAAGGCCATTCCTCCAGAGTAACTCTGATTTCACAGACATGTGGCAGACGGTACCTGCTCCAGGCCGTCCACAGTGGCATTGTCTTTGTTGTCATCCACGCCGACATAGAGGGGTTCTTTCTTCAGGGAGATGCGAGCCAAGTCCTCCACCTTACGGGTCTGAGTGGCTGAAAACAGCATCGTCTGTCTCTTCTCTGGAGAAAACAACAACATTAAAGATGGGCAGGCACATTGCATTTTGTAAAATTGGATAAATGTTATTTTCTAATTTATCTAAGCTAAAATAGCAGAATTTCATGTTTTGTTTTGTTTTAACATATGACACTTGGTTTCTAAATTACAGTTTGTATTGACAGAGATACAGTGCCCATTTTTACAATTTCCCCTCTATTGTATAATTTATGTGCCAACTTTTTAAACATTTTAATTAGCTAATTTCTATTATTTTAACAACACAACACTTACCGGCTAAAGTGACCCTTTAACAAAACAAAAACAAACCTATAACAAAGAAATGCGAGCGCAGCAACTATCGATACGTACTCGGCAGCAGTTTGATGATCTGCTTCAGCTCCTCCTCGAAGCCGACCTCTAAGATACGATCGGCCTCATCAATGATCAGACACTGCAGGTTCTTGTACATGAAACTGGGAGTGTTCTGAAGGCACAAAAATATTAGTATTAACAGCAAGCAGGAGCTGCAGAAATGCTCAGCACATATGGTCGGCACACATCAATAAAACGATGATCTGATGCTGCATTCACGTGATGTCAGAAGGTCAGAGTGAGGAAGTCGTTCCTCCAACTTTGTTGCGTTCACGTGCTTTGAGGTCGTAAAGTGGGAACAACATGGAAGCTACAAAAAAGACAGTTTGATTTTAATGCTAAGAGCGTTTAAAGAAGAGGTTGAAAGCTGCTCCCAGTTTGTTTTTATTTTTATATAGTTTTATATTTAGTCTATGTCACTCTACATCGACTGCAGCTAAAATTAAAACCACATTAGGTTACAAGTGATCGAAATTTGATATTTAATACAGGAATTAATAAAAAAGTTTCTTACCATTAACTAAACATTGGCTTTCACCCACCATGTTTATGCATTTATGACGTCAAGTCGGCAAGTTATAAAATAATGTTATTAATGTAAATATACTCGCCTGGCATGCTTCATAGTTAAACGTTTGCTGGCTTGCTGCAGCTGATAGATCCATACACTAAAATGTGCAGCTACTAAAAATAACTGACAGCTGTTAGGAACAAAAACAACCAAATCTATATATTTTTTTAATCATCCTTTGCTGACACTGTTTCCATGCTTTCTGCTTTTTCTGCTGCCCTGTCACGTAAACATCACAACTTGGCAACGCAGTTATCATCAAAATTTCCTAATCCTTTAACTACAACACTCGAGGGCCGTTCGTGTGCTCGTAAATACAGTATTTACTATACTTCTGAGGAGCATGTGAAGGCAGCATTATGTTTGATTGATGTGTCAATACCACCAATTCTACAAAGCCCAATGGCTACTAACATTATAAGTGGCTATTGACCTGTTTCATATATTGTCTCTCCATCATCTTAAAGAGGTGCTCGGTACATGCAGTGCTTCCAGAAATGCTGTTAGCAGTGGCTCTGTGCTCACCTGCAGGTGGTCCAGCAGACGGCCCGGCGTGGCCACCAAGATGTTGACTCCGTTGGCCAGTCTCTGGGCCTCAGCTGAGCGGTTGCTGCCCCCCATGATGAGACCGAAGGTGTGCACGTGGTGCGTCATCAGCTCCTTCAGCACACCGTAAGTCTGCATCGCCAACTCGCGCGTGGGTGAAAGGATCACTACGCCAGTGCCTGGGAGGAGGAAGAGGAGGGTGTTAGGAAAGGGCTTCCGCTCAACTTGCTTAATACAGTTTGATACATCGGGTAAACACATCCCCCTCAGCAGGCCTGACAAGGCTGAAGCCAGGAAATGTCGGGGAGACAGAACACACGAACAGGAGTCGTACCGTTTCTGGGCATGAACTTGAGTTTGTAGATGAGCTCTATAGATGGAATGAGGAAGGCCAAGGTTTTACCACTTCCCGTCTTGGCAGCAGCTAGAACGTCCCTGCAGAGAGTCAGAGCAAACAGAAACACTTAGTAACACTTAGTTTTAGTAATGTAGTCACAGCACGCTGGTTTCCAATAACCTTCAAATTGAAATCATGAATATAAAATACGACTAACGGAAACACATCAACTATGAAAAAAACTCGAGAGGGTGATCTCTGTACACACAGGGTTTGTGACTTACCTTCCCTCCAGCAGGGGACGAATACTTTTGTGCTGGATCTCAGTCATGTGTTCAAAGCCCATCTCCTTCACTCCTTTCAGCGTGCTCTCGCTCACCAGCCCAGCAAGAGAGGCAAAGGATGTGTCCTCAAATGCTCCTGAAAGATCAGTCAACAGTTGGTGAGTTGGACACTTCCTACAGCAGATTCCATTTAAAGAAAGGTCGAGGTGAAGCATGAGAGAACAGCATGTAAAAGACAGACAGGGCAACAGAACCAGCCACGAGAAGCTGGTCAGATCCATTGTGTCCTTGCAGTTTGTCCTGTCAGGAAAACCACTGGCGACTCTCCCCAGAGACAACCGCAACAGTCTCTGTATGCCTTAGCTGACACCCGTTTCATGATGGTAACACTGAAAGGGCAACACATAAAGGCAAAGTGTCTTTGTCGACTTGGGCAGTATCTACAGGGTGATATTTAGTCCAGCTTATTTTTTCAATCAACTTCCGTGAGTCATGACTTTAACTGAAAAATAAGTGTAACAAGCCTTTTTTATTCACTTAAAATTACTAAGATATATTGTGCGTTCTCACGACACACCTTGTCCGATACTGACACAGATCATTAGTAGTTAATGGGACAGACTAACAGATATTTGGAACCAATATGCATTTACAATAAAATTAAGATCTTCCTGTCAAAATGTATCATTTGGAATATAACAAACTTCAACACAAAACTTTGTATAAAGGCAGTTAGTAAATGTTACCTTACAAATGAAATTTTCAACATGACATGCAGCAAGTTCCCTGCAATTTTTCTACAGAGTCAAAAAAAAAGAAAACATGTAAATAAAGATTAATAACTAAAAATTAGGGCTGGGGCGAAGCGTCGGCGTAATCGATTCCGTGAATATGTGGATTCACGTGACGTGCGTCAACGCGTTGCACCGTTTCACACAGCGCGCGTAATGAGAGCGTGAGCAGCGCAGAGCATGTTGTTTTTTGTTTCGGCGCTCATGTATCAAGTTAGAGCGTGCACACTGCTCGCCCAGGCAGCGCTTGTCAGGCGCGTCTTAGCTGCATGTCAGCTGCAGCATCTACAGAAACGGTGGCTTGCCATTCTTTTACGCGTTACGCTCCCGTTTGTTGAGTCTATACCACTTTATACTGCAGTTTAAAGTCTCTCTCTGTCACAGAGATGAGGAAACACAAAGGTGTTTGTTTTACCTCAACTTCCTTGCTTCCCTTTCAAAACAAAAGCCTTCTGACTGTGTCTCTGTGGACAGAATGCCATCAGTTGCTGATATCATGTATTTTATTTTGAAACATTTACAGGACGGGGTTGTCAGCTGTGCAGGAGCTTATATAACTTCATAAATGAGAGGAATATGTGCTTATAAATGTGAAAATACAGCACTCATCAGCAGGCAGCGATACGCCTTAAGGCCCAGTTAAGGCTGGACTATTTTGATGCAGAAAGAATGGACTAGTTATAATTATTTCTGTTAGAGAAGAGTTATAGTGTTTTTCAAATTGCACTAATTTTACTGTAAGATGTTTTGTTGGACTGCTAGATTTGAGGTTTGTTACTGTAACAAAGAGTAGTTGTTTTGTTACTCCTCCTAAAAGTGACTTGAATTTCACACTATTTTACTTATTTTGCTGTTGGATTGCTAAATGTAGATTGCATTAAATCCCTTTTACTTGACTGGAACAAGCTCTTGCATTCATTTAATTTTGGAGAGACTTTATATCAGACTGTATACACAGATTATCAGTTAAGACTGGTCTATTTATTGTTGGGGAATAATGCCCTGCAGTGTATGACAAGTTTTTAAATGTTATTTTCGGTAAATTTGATGTTATATTAATCGAGTAATAACAAAATAATAGTTAGATCAATAAATAAATAACTGATAGATTAATCGATAAAAAATAATTGTTATGTGCAGCCCTACTAAAAATAGCTCTCTGGGGCTTTACAAAGTAAAGGTTCCTCCCATGCTGACACTTTCTTTGTAATTTTCATCAATTAATCTTATCTGTGATCATTAAAATAAAACGCTGATACAGATAATCAGCACAATGCCAAATATCAGATCCTATAATTGGCCAAACCAATAATCTGTCAACCCCAAATTATTTTTAAATATTTTTTAAAATAATGAGCCCTCATGATAAAACTATACACATTAAGATGCTAATTTATCTACAAAAGAAACAAATGAAAGTGATGATCAAATGAAAGTGAATATATTGGTATTGGGCCATGTAAGTTGTTATACATCAGAAATTTGCAAAAAAATACAGTAGAATGCATCCAAAAAAGCAAAACTGTCTCGTTATTACCTGTCAGTCCGGATGGTAATTCTGGTTGATCCTCATCTTCATCATCTCCCTCTCCATCATCCTCGTCCTCCTCTTCTTCACCTGCAGCTTCCTCTGGTTTTTCATTGGCCTGCTCTCCATCTGCTAGTCCTGATTCCTCCTCCTCCTCCTCCTCCTTCTCCTCTGCTTCTGTCACTGTTTTGGTCTTCTTCTCATCTGGATTGAGGATTATAACATAACATCGTGAGGGAAAAAAAGTGTAGTTTGTCAATTTAAGCTTTGCAAGCTAGTCTCAACTGTTACCTGGTGATTCTGCAGCGTCGGCAAGCTTTCTCCTCTTCTTTGTTTTCTTCTTCACTGGAGTTTCCTCTGATGTAGTCCCATCAGGTGGTGCCCTTATCTGCTTTTTCTGTTTCTTTGTGGGCCTGCTGTCAGTCTGACAAGCATCTGCTGGCTCCTCACAGCATTCTGTTTCCTGTCCGTTTGAGTTCACTGTCCAACACATGCCAACAAGTCACATATTTACTCAGTTACCGAGGTGATGTGGAGAGAACTGGGATGTTATTTGTCATGACTACGCTTCCTTTTAATTTGAGTGATTTTTTTAGTTTGAGGAGGTCTTGTGAGTTAAGATTTCGGCAACTCTGTAACATCTAAAGGGTTGGAAATTAACTTTCTTATTTAAGGGACACCAAAATCTACCAGCCACTCAATGCATAACCATTGTTTTTATGGCTGGTGAGTGAAGTCACTCTAAAAGCCACTAAATATTTCACCAGCATTTGGCTCGTGCTAATGTCCCACTCTGCATCTGAACAGAGGACTCTGGAGATCTGCGTGTGTTACGATGCTAGCTAGCTGCATTTTCACTGAAACGTATAAAACACCCTCATCAGTGACGAATTACGTTGACATGAACACACAGACGTATTCCTGAGTTGTAAACTAAAGTTAGCTAATGTTGTATCTGTCGAGAACTCCTCATTTCAACGTCTACCCGCAGTGACAGGACTTCACGAGGAGCTAATGTTAGCTAGCTTCGCAGGGAAAGTTAGTGTCGCTTCGGAAACATTCACACACACTAAAACAACAACCGACTTGATTTCAGCACGTACCGGTCCCCTCTTCTTCTGTCTCGCTTTTGAGTAGCTTGCGCTCTTTGTTCTTTTCGCTTCTTTTCTGAATTTTCTTCCGAAGGAGCTTCATCTGAAGGTCCGCCATGGTAACAGCACACGTGTGTGTGTGTGTGTGTGTGTGTGTGTGTGTGCGGCGCTCAGGACCCTTCGTAGTAGCTGCGTGCAGTGCCTGACTGTAAATTCACAGGACCACCAGACAGAAAACGCTCATTTTTTAAAATCAGTCTTCAGACAGTAATGCTGCGCTCCATTGTACTCAAAACTCAGGAATAAAACGACCTCCGACATAAAAATACAACGGGACGGCCATTCAAGTCGGGATTCCAAATCAGAAACTTGGGCAAAATCCTCCGAGTCCGTTTAACGCAGTGGTCCTCAAACTTTTTCTGTCGGGAATAAACCGAATAAATCATAATACATCCACGGAATAAACCAAACGGGCTCTGCTCGCTTCTATCCTTCACGGCCTTCCGTTTCCCAAGATTCCTTGCGCGCCCGCGATCTTCGAAAATAATAATTCTCTCACTCAGCGGAGACCGGAGCGGTGATTTCACGCGCCCGTGGATCTGCCGCTGAGCGGCTCTCATTGACATGAATGAGGCCCGCCCCCATGGCTGTATGCAGATTTAGAATAGAGCCATGCATCTCACAACTGATGATGCGGCCCTCGGATGTGCCTCGGAAAGACTCGCCGACGTGGACCGCGTAGACTGCGTCCTTCGTAGGATGCAGACCCTGAGTTGGGACACAGCTAGAGTTTGTTGAACCTGCTCTCTGGAATAACCCTCTACCCGGCATTACGCTAACTCTGTTACCTCTCCGGAGCATTCCTGCTCCCTTGTCTCCAAGTTTTCCTCCTGGTAAGATCCCCCATCTCACTCAAATCCACCCTGTATCACTTCACACTCAGATCCAGATCCAGATCCAGATCCAGATGCAGAGCAGAGCAGAGTACAGTAGAAGAGAGCGGCACAATGACTGTTTGCTGGGTGAAAGAGTATTTTAATATGGAAACTTCTCAGCTTTCGTTGATTGTTACAGCTTTGCTACTGAACATTACGGTAAGTGTGCTTTTGCAAATGCACATAGAAAGTGTTTATTTATCGCTAAAGAATAGTTTGGTATCTATAGTCACTAGGAGATGCTTTTGGGTCTCCTATGATATATTGAGGCAGCCACGCGTAGCGAGCTGACTAGTTTGCTCTGTGGATCACGATCAAATGAAGGTCACAAAATAGTATCGGGTGCTTATGGAAGACGGGAAAACAACAGGTTAAAGCGAGAGAGAACTCCAGGCATTCCGAAAGCATGCGAACGTGAAAAACGAGGAGGATTTACATTAAAAGCCTTTATTATAATGGCTTAATCATTAAGAAAGCAAATGTACATACATACACATATCACAATGACCATACATCTATAAAGCCACCAGCTGTCCATCGGCAAATTACAGGAAAACATGAAAAACAGGACAACAGTGACAGGGCAGCTTTTATCCCAACTCTTTTCAAACTGCCCACAGGTTTGGGCAGAAATGAGTGCGACTTTCAGGTGGCGTCAGTCACGTTCGCATACCGACTCTAAGACTTTTTCCCGTCAATGTAGTTTTGGAACAAGGTCGATTTTCTGCGTTTTTTGGCATGCGTTAAGTAGTAGTAGTATTCGTTAGTGAGTTGAGCGAGAATCCGTGAATCACGTGGCCTCAGGGTGTGGAGAGCGCAGCATCTTCTCATTTCTCAGATGGCTCAGTTTCAACCATGCTTTTAACAGGCCAGATAGTGATTTTCAGGTGGAGGAGGATGTGGAATAACGACCTGGCAGCAGGTGATGCAGACATGTGTTTCTCTGCAGAGCAGCTGCAGGAAATGCCTGTTCTACAGTTCTGTTGTAGTGGAACATATATGCAGAGTTTGTAAAGTTTTGTGACTTTTCCTCAGTTCTATACTATATATACGCGCACTCAATTTTAAAGTGTAGATAGCGCGACTGAGCTTTTCTGAAGCGCAGCTGGCGTGACTGCAGTGTCACACTGCTGGGCGGGGCTTAGACTCAAGCAAAAGACGCAAGCTAGGGAAGCATGGATGCAATTTAAAGGACTTGGGATCCAGCCATAAAAAAAAAGTTATTTAAAAAGTCCCTCTGACATCACCTGGACATAGCATTTCCACAGAGAAATGCCTTGTTCAGGATAGTTTGGAGGGATTTGAAGCACTATTTTTTCTTAATGCAGGGGCCTGATGACATAGTGGTTTTGTGGTGGCTGATCGGTCAGTCCAAGTCTCACGCTGTTTTGTTTTGCTATCCGCCCAGTCGGTTTGAACTATGAGTGAACTGAATTTTTGTTTGTAGGTGCAAATTAGCCCCAAACATATCACTGCATCTCAGTGATATGTCAGAGTAGTGTCTAGCCTGACTAATTTTACAAAAATTTTAGTTTTGTTGGCACTTAATAAATATGAAAGCTTTATTTTCCATTAGTGCCGTGATTTGTAGATTAATTTATATTTTACGCTAAACTATAACAGAAATGTGAGACGCTGCAACGTTACTCATTAAATTAGGTATGTATAGTGGAGATAAAAATGGTAAATTACAGCGATGCCAACATGTATGCCTGCAGCAGCACTCGGACATCATGCTGTCCCTGCGTGAGTCAGCCCACACCCAGGCTACCCCAGTAAAAAAAAAAAAAAAAAACAGTCTGGACCTGCGCTGTTGGGATGATGGATTAAAAACCACATGCTGAAGGCCTCTGAACAGAGTCCACTCAGTGTCCAAAATGCCTTTAGCATGCCACCTGTCTGACAAACAGCTTTTCTTTGCCTTGTGAAATATTTTCTCTTTGCAGGTGGAGGTGTTGAAGGCACTCCTGAAAAATCATCTGGCTTCCTTTATGTGGGTTCCATGTGAGTGATCACATCCTTGATAAGTTGAAATCTATTTCTCCTCCTCCTAAATCATATAGAATTTGGTGGTTTTAGTACAAAAACAAAGCAGTGCATTAGACAAGATGAGAGTGCTTTAGACAAAAATATTTTTATTGTTAAAATGACAATAACATCAACCGGCAGTCTGCACTAAAACAGTTCACAAATCAGATTATGCATCTGCAGCTCAAGGAAAAAAAAGTCAGTCCTGATGTACATTAGTTTACTATGCTGAAGGGTTGCCTGCACCTGCTGATTTCACTCACTACAAACAAATTATAATGAATATACTTTTAATACTGGATGACATTTTAGGACCCAATAAAATGTATCAGATGACTTGAGAATGAGACTCAAAAATCAACAACAAAGACTATAAAGTCATCAAAAAATCACATGGATTTTTTCACCTGCATTCTGTTGTCAGAACTGCAGGCGAGCTGCGTGTACAGGAAGCTTGTTAATTATTATGCTGTAAAAACCAACGTGCACCAAAAGACATCACATCAACCTTTTTTGTTTTACGCCTCTTGTGTATACTCTGCCGATATTACTTCTTCTTTGGTGAAATGAACCTTATGGCTGAATTGTAGAGAATCTTACCGAGCTTACCATGTGTGTAGCATGTCCATATTGACAAAAATTAAACTTTTATAATTATATGTGCGATCTAAGCAGCTAACTAAGCTCCCACAGGTAGACAACAACAGAGTTTTATACATCCAAGGTTCACTTTTCCATAAATTGTCATAAATGTTTCTGCTCTTAATAATAACAGGGTCATGCAAGTCAGCATATGCTGATCGTAACAGCGTGGTCACCCAGAGAGTCATTGACAGATTGGAAACAAATGAGCTCAACATAACGATTGAAACATATAGTGATACAGATGATCTTCCATCTGGTGAGCATGAATATTTCTCACTTACTCTGTTCAGCATAAAATCATAAAATGGAAATTGTGAAATACATAACTGAGCTAAAGCAAAGCTCATTTGCAGCTCCACGTTGGATTGGGCTTCTTAAACACTGACATGATACTTCTTTATTTGTGCTTTCAGGAGTTTCTGTGGGACAGGAACATTTTTTCTCTGCACGTAGGTCCAGTGTTAGTTGTGCCGATCATATTAAAAATGTCCTTGTGAGAGGAAAAACAACGCTAACAATACGTGTAGGTATCATTTTACCAACTTCTGTTATGACTTCTGTTGATGTGAATAGTTTCTGGATATTTCAGTAAAGCCAAACCCTTTTTTCCTCTCAGGTACAGCAAATGCACTCACTCACAGAAACTTCCACTGAAAAAATGCTCATTGATAGCATTGATAGGAAAGGTTTTTTGTAGGATGGTGGCGGAGGGGAGTGTGTGTGTGCGCAACTAAACAAGACATTGCCCAAATATTTGCAAAAAGTTACAAGAAAGCAAAAGAACAGAGATACAAACTATCAGAATAAAACAACAAAACATTGACATAGATATAAAGAAAAGTTTATATATACTCTCTCTCTCTCTCTCTCTCTCTCTCTCTCTCTCTCTCTCTCTATATATACATATATATATATATATATATATAGATATATCTCATAATTTTAAATATACATTCCTGGAAAGTTTTTACCAATTTATTCAGCCTAATAATCCTTCCATCTTTAAAAAATAAAATAAAATAAAAATAAAAATTTGGCAAGATTTGTTGCAATTTGTGCAACATTTCTTGTCAAGTTGATCATCACCTTTTACCCCGTGTTTTCAAAAGAAATCAACCAAATTTGTAATGTTTTCAAAGGGTTATATGTCTTTTAAAAGACATGTCAATGTGGCACAAGAAACGAGGGGGAACACCACCTGAATGAAGAAGTCCAATATGTTTTTCAATGGCTGCTAAAAGTTTAATTTCGTATTTGAGAACATGAGCTACTCTGGCTCAAAGCCAGAATCCAGAGAAGTCTCAAACGTGGGATGTCCTAGGGTATAGAATCTGGAGCTGCTACCACAGACAGTAAATGGGAGAATGATTTTGTGAACACACACAATGTTAATTTCTTTTTCATACCCAAATTTATTTATTTAGGGTTGGGTATCCTTTGAGGGTTTTTTTTCTGACACTGGTACCTAAACTATACTTTTAAACCAGTACTAGTGTCTCGACAGATCCTGAACCGATTCACATTACAGCAAAAAACGGTCTACGATGTGAAGAATTTTTTTTAAATTGCAAAGGCAAATTTGAACTTGAAATTGTATATAATACTTTGTAACAATTTAAAGTACACACACATACATAGATATAAATTAATGCATATAATTTTTATTTATTTATTTTTTTAACGTGTGCTGTTCGGCAGCTTAGGCATGCAGTATGAGAGGTCTGGATGCCTTGAGGTGCCATAACAGATTTACTCCTGTTGCAGTCTACACTGAGATTTATTGGCTAGGCTACCGGACAGCACAACATTTGAGTGGATAGGGAGAGAAAAGAGAGAGATTGGGGGACACAGAGGGGAGGGGAAGACACAAGAGACAACATAAACAACAGCAACAATAACAACAACAACGACAATGAAAACAATGACAACAATGCTAACTAAAATAATGACAGCTGCAAATATTTACAACAGTATTAACGGTGGAAGCAGGAAGAAACTGAATAAGTAAAAAAAGAGGAAAAGAAAAAATAAATGAATAAATTAATAATTAGAAAAAATAAAAAATAAACAAACAAAAAAAAACAGATTGCATAAATACTTACCCAAAATAACCTTGACATGGATAACATCAACATTTGTAACTGTTGTACGTGTGTGTGAGGGTTTGTCATTGGATCTGTTTTGTAGTCGACGGGGGGGCCGCAACATCACCCCCCAAACTCCCAGGGCAAGCGGGCCAAGACCCAAGCCACCAGAGCACCCAACAGCCCTCCGGAACATGACAGACCCAACACCACGTGCCCCAGAGACAGCCACGCGCCCCACCCAAGGGGGAACAAGCAAGGGAACACAGAGGCAACGCCCCTCCGGCCAGGGGAAGCCCACAGAGGGACAAGGGACAGGAGGCCCCCCGGCCCAGCCCAAGGCCACCAACCCCGGCACGATCTGAGCCCACAGCCACAGGGCCCCACCAACCAGAGCCCCTCCCAACCCAGCCCGACCCAGCCCATCGCCCCCGGGCCAACCCATATACCCCGTGGGGAAGACGGCAGGAGGCCACAGCGGCCCCCCACCCCCAGCCCAGCCAAAGACGAGACCGGGAAGGCCGGGGAGAGCAGGCCCCCAGCCCAGCCAGAGGCCAAACCCTCCACAGGTGCAGACAGAGTCCAGAGCATCCCAGAGCTACCCAAACCCCCGGCAGGGCCACTGCCACACAGCAGCAGGATCCAAGCAACCACCCAGCCCAGTCCCGCACGGAGAGGCCGACCACCAACCCAGAGCCACCGGCGACACCTCCGCAGCAGAACTGACGCCCCTCCCCCAGACCGCAGACCCCCCATCCAGCCCTGCAGGGACAGAGGCAGAGGGAGACCCCCACCCCGCCCCTGCCGACCCCCCGTCCAACATGGATGCAGGGTGTATGCATGTGAAGGTGTGTGTATGTAGATGTAGGGGTTGTTATGAGATGTGTGAGTAACTTCTGCTGGTGGCAGCTTGAATGGCTGTCTAAAAACACACAGCTCTTTTAGACTTTCCAAATGTTTGGATGGCTTAAATCTTGATAGTGAAATGAGTCATTTCACAGGGGTTTTGACACTCACAAAAAAAAAAAAAAAAGTACTGATTTATAGACAATTTTTTTCCATGAAATAAGTCAATGGGAAAAAGTCTTTCTGGGTCAGTGGGCATCACGCGACTGACAAGTACAGTATAATTCCACTTTTGGGCACAAAAATTTGCATTAGAGCCTGGCGCACTTCCTGGAGGCTTGAACACACCAAACTGATTCAAAACATCTGTGACATCTGCCAGTGGTGATAAGTCATAATAGACTGATATGATCCTTTAACAACAGGCAGGAGGTTTCTGGATTATATTTTCTGGATTATATTTGTAAATATGTACAAAGCAAGATGGGACAGCAGCTAATACACTTGAAAAAGAATTGTCTTAAACAACTTTTTTTCATGTGTTTCTTACCAGCCCTGGAGATTGCAGCCACATCCAAAATGCCAGCAACACTGACGAAGGAAGCAGCCAGCAATGCGGTGGCTACATAAAAATGGCTATGGGCCAAACCTGATCAAAGGTAAGTCACTGGCTGATATACACACGGAAATTAAGGCAATGCGGGCTGATTTAAAGCGTGACTTTCCAATCACCCTGAGAGAGGCGGTAAAAAAAGAGTTGACAGATTTCAAAGACGAGATGAGCCAGGCCCTGGGGCACACCAGGGTAGATGTAAAATCTACAACAACACAGATCGAGGAAGCAGAGCAGCAGGTTGCTGAAATAGAGCAGTGTAACAATGAACTTGGAGTGACGCTCCGGCAGATGAAACAAGCACAGGATTTCATGCCAGCAAAAGTGACCGACTTGGAATTACGGTCTTGACAAAATAATATCTGTATAAACGGCAATCCTGGAGGAAGATGACAACATGCTGGGCTTTGTGACCACATTTCTAAAGTCAGAGCTGACACTGAATGAGACAGAGCTGAAAATACAGCGCTGCTACAGAGCTGCGGGTCTGCATCCTCCACAGGACGCTCCCCCAAAAACTTTCTGGACCATAAGACCAAAGATCAAGTCCTGTCCGCCCCCTGGAAAAAGAAAAACGTTTTTTTTTTACAAAAACAAAAGAATCTACTTCGATGACGATTACCTGACAGAAATAGCGAGAAAAAGGAGAGCGTGTGCTGGAAGAGTGCTAAAGGACAGAGGTGTACAAATTCAGATCCCGCCACACGCCAAGCTGAAGGTGTCTCTGGACAGCGGTCCTAAGATCTACAATGACGCACGAGAGATTGCGGATGACCTGAGAAAAAAGGGGTTCCCCATCGAGCAGGATAGAGTCCAACAAGACATCAAATACACACAAGACGGCGTGGGAAAGAGGAGGGAATCAGCAAGCATCCTGTCTATGGAGTTATTTTCCTGTCAAAAATCAACGAGCTTGTATTTGAAGCGAGACCACAGTACTTTCATCCGAGAGCGCAGTTTTTTAAATCAAGCGCACAATTTTTTACTGGAGAGGAAATTATTTTAATTGGAGTACACAGAATCCTTCCTGTGTACTCTCAATACTTTACCCACACTTTCAAATACACTTCTGCCTTTTCTCAATACTGTTCTCTGCTCTCTCCATCCCGCACGCTCACGCTCAAACACACTGTGCCTCCCTACACGGATACGGATTCTTCCTCCTCTCTGCAGGGATCAGCAGAGTGCTGAAGTAATGAGTCCTAAAACGCAGAAGCCAGTTAGCCTTTTAGCACTATGGTTCCCTCCTCTTAGAGTCTATGGGTTCTTTGAATGGGTTTTGGGTAAAATGCCCTAAATAAGGTCTGTGGTTAACACAGGCTAAAGCTATTTTGACGTGTTGTTCTGCAACATAACATACGTCTGCTTAAACAAGATTTTTGAATTTTTATGGTGTTACTCATCTTAAAAAAGGCGGTTGCTAACAAGTGGTTAAATGGGACAACAGTGTTTGTCGGGGACGTTAGACGTCATCACAGTGAATACAGAAACTCATTAAAACCACTTGTCTGCCTTAACAGCTTTACAGAATTGCACTTGAACTTGTAGATTTATCTGATTATAATATTTTTGATCGTGTTTTAACATGTTTTTACAGAGTTTGTAGTTGTGATGTTTAAGTCGTGCGACCACCATGTAGATTGTGTATAGCCTAACAATAGCTTTTTGCTTCTGGCAATTTCATTTATGCTTCAAAACACACAAAAGTGGTGTTCATCTGTGAAGATTATCAAGCTAAACAAACTTGTAGGTCTCATAAACTTGTGTTTGTCAGAGAGATTATTTTTTGGCAATAATGACAAATCACACAGGTTTTTGATGAGGGAACCAGTGCGATGCTTACTTCCTGGTTGGCCTACATCATCCCTTCACCTCTCTTTTCTCCTCTTGCCATGAAAACTGACTGAAACCCACCAATAAGAATGATTTTCTGGTTTGAGCCAATGGAATAGAGTGGTGAAGGGATGACTTATTTTTGTAGGCCAACCAGGAAGTAAGCATCTCAAAAACCTTATGGGATTTTTGGTTATTGCCAAAAATAAGCTTTGTGACCAACAGAAGTTTATGAGACACGTTTTCTTCAGCGTGATAATCTCCACTGATGAACACCACTTTTGTGTGTTTTGAAGCGTAAATGAAATCGCCAGAAGCAAAAAGCTATTGTTAGGCTATACACGAACTACATCTTGGATGCACGTTCGAGTGCGAGTCTGTAAAGCTGTGAAGGCAGACAAGTGGGTTTAAATGAGTTTCTGTGTCCGCTGTGATGACGTCTAACGTCCCCGACAAACACTGTAGTCCCATTTAGCCACTTGTTAGCAACTGCCTTTTTTTTAAGAAGAGTAAAACCTTAAAAGTTAAAAAATCGGGTTTAAGCGGATGTATTTTATGTTGCAGAACAAAACGTCTAAATATATTTAACCTGTGTTAACCACAGACCTTATTTAGGACATTTTACCCAAAACCCATTCAAATAACCCATAGACTTTTGGATGAGGGAACTGGGAGTGCTAAGAGGCTAATGGACTTCTGCGTTTAAGGTCTCATTACTTCAGCACTCTATTATCTGTTATTGTCATTGGTTGGTGTGTGCATGTGGGGACGATTATGTCTCAGTGACAGTGATTCCAAGGACACTTTAGCTGTTCACCTGCTCCATCTCAGCTCCACTGATGTAGACAGGAGTGTGTGTCTTTGCCTCCTTCTTTCTAAAATTCAAAACTTCTTGGTTTTGCTGATGTTGAGCAGTAGGTTGTTCTCTGTACACCACTCTACAAGATTGTTGATTTCCTCCCAGTATGAACTCTCATCGTTTGTAATACGGCCGATGATGGTGGTGTTGTCTACATAATTCACGATAGAGTTCTCCTGATGTCTGGGAGTGCAGTCATGGGTGTACAGTGTGAACAGGAGGGGGCTGAGCACACAGCCCTGGGGGGCTCCAGTGTTGAGCACTAATGTTGAGGAGGTGTGACTGCCAATTCGAACTCTCTGGTGTCCGCATGTGAGCAAGTCCAGTATCCAGTTGACTGCTATACTTAAGCCCAATTCTCTAGGCAGATAATATGGATGAAATCCATATCCATATCCAAATCTGTCCAGCCACTTAAACTGCGTTTGAGCACCAAGCATCATTTATATTAACACAGAGCCCTCCTCCTCTCCTCTTACTGGAGTCTTGTGACCTGTCTGCTCTGAATAAAGTCTGCCTATCTAGTGCAACAGCTTGAGCCGGGATGTCAGGGGTTAACCATGTCTCTGTGAAGATGTGCGCAGAGCAGTCTCTGATCTCATTGTGTGTAACTGTGCACACAATATGCGCTTCTCAAAATCAAGTTTTAAAAAATACTATACATTAATATGATTTCTACTTTCATTGAGTTTAGTGTTTTTAACTGACATCAGTGTTAGTTTTACCCTTTAAATGCCAGGTTTTTGTCATAATGCCACTATGGTTTTAGGTAAAAAAAAAAACAAACATAAAAAATGGATTTGATTCAGGCCTCGACCCCTGCTGCGTGTTGCCCCGTCTCTCTCCCCCTTTCACACTTAAACTGTCCGGTCGATTAAAGGCAATAAAGCCCCAAAAAATAATCTTAAAAAAATTGCAGCATCATTGATTTTTTTGTACATAATTATTTTTTGTGCAGTGTCAAATACTCACACTCATACTGTTCTGCACTCAAAATGTGCTTTTCAATATCAATATTTCACAATATTTTCAACCCTGTAGTTTGGACTAATGATGTTGGTATCCATTTATACATATGCATTGTGTTTGGTTTTTTTTTTCTTTGTCCCCAGGACGGCCAAAGAAGTGGGACTCAGGACATTCCAACACAAAGCTCCAATGCACTGCAATAATGTGCCTTTCTTCTAAGGTCTGTTACCTCTTATAATAAGTCAAAACTTCTTAAAGAAGCTGAGAGATCTGCTGGCTATTTGTGCTGCTGCAGGACATCTTTATATCCAGCAGGTTGGTAGAAATGCTGCATTCAATCACTATCCAGAGGATTTAAACTTGATGTTTGCATTAGACAACAGCAGCAGGCGTCAGGTGTAGAATCGTGCTGAAATCTGACGCCTGTCAGGTGTAGAATCGTGCTGAAATCTCAGAATTTGATATATTGTGTCAATTGTTTTGATGTACACATTTTACAAATTATATATATATTTCAGCAGTGGTATAAATAAGAGTATAAGAAAAATAGTTTATTTATATGTTTTATGATTTTGTTTTATTATGATATTTTTTTCTTGAATCCCTGTAAATACTGTTAAAGTATCAGAATGCCAAAGCCAGTCTCTGTATATAAACTGTGCCTTTAAACAAGCAAAGAGGAATTCCATGAAATTTTCCCCGGAGCTACAAACATCATGTTAGGGTATTACAAATATAATAATATAATAAAATAAAAAATATAATAATATAAAGTAAATGTCCCTACTCTTAGCCAAAAAAACCCCAAACATTTGACAACTCTCTTTTATTTTGTAACAAACAGGCCAGAAACTACATAGAACCCTGATGACAAAATGGTCAACAACAGTGACAATACATGACACTGTTGAATTTTGGGCTTCAAGTTTCAAGTAACCTGGTCAACTGCCACTGTGTGGTTGTAAAACAGTTTTGCTGGTGAGAGTGATGAGTTTAGTAATTTGCTTTCCAAAGAAGAAACATATTCAGACCCAAAGCACTTACAATAATTTGTATTATTATATAAAAAGGCATTACTCAGGATTTTTTTATCCCTTGAAACTCCTCAGGCGAGCTCTTAGTTTGGTAAATAAGCTTTGCACTGAATAAATTGTAGGGTTACCAGAGGAATTGAAATAAGAAAGGAATGTGTGAGTAGATCTATTTTTTTTCATTGTTATATTTTATTGTTATTGTTATTTTATTTATATCTAATTTATACAGGTTGGTTCCACTGAGATTAAGGGAGACTTGTCTAAAATCATTTTCAGTATGCTAGATGATGGTTACTGTGTAAAGCACCTGCTTTGGTAATCCAAAGACATGATTGTTACTGTTTTTATTTTCAGTATTTTCTTGTTTTTTTCCTACTGCTGTTGTTATGTATTCTTCACTGATGGCCAAATTGTTTGCTGATTATCTTTTGTTTTTTTGCTGTTTTTATTACTGTTTATAGTCATTTCTGTTAATTATTTAGACTCTGAGTATGTTGAGCCTGAAATGAGGGCAACTCTGAGTTTTCCGTTTCACAAAGCCAGCTTAGCGTCACCCTGAGTTAGTTACCATGGCAACATGCTCCGCTTAGCCTGAGACTGATCATATGCCGACCGAGGAGCAGGCAGGCAGACACGACAGTTACTTTTCTCAATTAAATCTTGGATGTTGAGGCACAAATGAATGAAAGGCTGTTGCGTCAGGAGAGGAAAATTAGAGCTGTTTTGATATCCGATCTTTCCCAGAGGAGTATCGAAAGATAGCGTGTCATTTCACAGTCTGTCATTTATCTGAGCCATCCTCTCCGCCCTCATATATCAAATATTACACATCGTGGATTTGCACTAATATAAGGGGATATAGCAAATGAGTATAAAGAGTATAATGAGAATAAAGTTTCTTTATTTTCTATGTATTAGACACAACACAGCTGACATTTTTTCCATTGGAAATAATTTCATAAAATGATTAGGTGACTGGTGAAATGAGGTTCACAATCCCAATGATTTATTTTTTTCTCCACTGACTCTTTGAAGACATTTATTGAACATTCACACTGAGGCCATAATATAATTGGCTTTGCAAAAGTGACATTGTCACCTTCTGAAATGAGCAAATAAATGAATCATGTTATTTAATCATGTTGGAGAAATACACTGACAATTTTCAATTCAGAGCCTCAAACTAAAGTGCCTTCCACCAGTTTCAGCGTCGACTCCCAGTAACAGGAAACGGTTTCTGATCCTCTACTCTACCGTCTCTTTACAGAAACAGTGATGTGTGTAATAATTTCTATTTTGCACTTGTATTTGCGTATGTGAATGAGGCTACAGCGAGAAGAATATTTCTTTATTTGACAGGGACAGCTGCCATATTTTTTTTTCATGTTCCACATGCATGATCATTAAAATCCCTAACTTAGATGGGGTAAAATAATTAGCTGTCCTTTTAACTCCGCCTCCCGCCAGTGTGAATCATGTTGCGCGCTCAACTGATGATGGCTTTCTGTGCTCACTGTGAACACGCTTCTCTCTCAGGCTGAGCAGACTCAGACTTGACTAATCTTATTCTGTTCAGCTGATCTGGAACCGAAAACTCAGAGAACTCTGCTTAGGCTCAGTCAACTCGGAGGTCGGGATCAGGCTCAGAGTTCGTGGAGCCTGCTTTCTGAAACAGGGTCCTGGACAATGCTGTTGTTTTTGTTATTATGAATCTTTCACTAATGGTAGATTTGTTTGCCACTTCAGGGAATTCAGGCGGGTTTTATGGGAAACAAGTTGAACGGGGCCGGGATTTTTGTGACTGAGCTGACTCCACAAACCCTGCGGCCTCGCTCAGAGCTATCCATATGAAGGAGGTTTATTAGCTGACTCTTGTTAACTATTTCTGCTTCAGACTCTTAGTGCCTTCACGGAAAACCAGAACCAAATTACGTGATCAGCGTGTCGTTTGAAAATTATAAATCGGTATGGTATGATTTTAATGTGAAATTAGCCTCATCCTGATTTAAAGTATGTAGTCACCTGTTAATGTGTAATGCGATCTGTGTTTTTAAAGAAGCTACTTTTCGAGCCACTGTGGACCAATTGACCAGAAAACACCACACATACACTCAATAGTTCAGTGAGTGTGAATAAGAGGAACACTTCTCTGTGTCAGATTTTCTGCATCACTGATAAACTGTAGGCTCCTGTGTCGTGAGAACAAAAAAACATTCCTTAGGTGGCATTTATGTCACAATATGGTTGAACAAGTTGTATTAAGTGTATTTATAATGTTTTCTCTCAGCTGCTGATTTGTATTGTTCATATACTGACAGTGGTTATAGAGTGGTGCTCTTCAAATGTGAAAGATGCTGTTCAGATGATTTCATAACCTGCTCCTGGCCAGATTGAGATTGGCACCTGAGTTACCATGGTGATCCAGCCATGTTGAAAGACAGACCCTGTCCTGCTACAGGAAAGCCTGGTTTTAGCCTCTGCATTCTTTGATGAACCACTAATCTGGCTTTTGTTTGCTAATTAACTTTTAACTACTGATTGTATTACTACTTTCTGACAGCCATTTCTGGAAGTTATTTGTACTCATAGAATTTGTAGCATTATTGTGGAAACAGTTCAGTGTTCATAGCCCACTGTGTGAATTCAGGGCTTTGCTGTAAAATAATTGAATAAACAATAGTTCGATGATGATGATTTTATTTTATATTTTTGTATGCGTTTCATAATTCCCATAAGTGTGTTGTAAGTGTGGAACACACTTGCTCATATGTTGTTATTATTATTATTAATAGTATTATTGTATGACTTTAAGCACTTTCTTAAGGTCTTTTTTTGTAGAAAAATTGTTTTGAGGTAATTTTCTTGTAACTTTTGACAAATGTACAATTTTTTTGGGCCATTTCTTGTTGAGTTGCTTATCACCATCTTCCCATGTTTTTGAAAAAAATCAAACCAAATTCTTAAGGTTTCAAACAGTTAACAAACTTGTTTAAAATAAACGCATTTTTAAAAAAAGTCCATTGGATGCATCGACTTGTGAAACAACAGCACATTGATGCAAAACTTCAACTTCCCGTATTTTAAGTATTTACAGATGAAATTGAATGGGAATAGGTTTCACCTGTTGGGATGGTAAAAAGGAAAAATCTCCACAGCCTTTTCCCCTCATGATTGGCGAGACACACATAATTATAGAATAAAAGACATGACAGCAGAGACCGTATGCTTACTGCTTATATTTGACCCCTTCAGGGAAAAAGCAATTCTTCCTGTAGCCCCAACTGATTAAATGCAAGGCCCTGTTTAGAACAACTACCTTGCATGTACAGAATATCCAGATTTATTGTATATTCCCTGAAACATTTTGATTTCTCATAACCTGTAAATAACATTTTAACAACACAGGCTGTGAACTCTGAATGTGCTGGGTGAACACTGTACAGGTTTCAGCTGTGTGGGACATTTCAATCTATTTAATTGTGTTGCTTCCAGAAATATGAGTATGCTTTTGTACCAGAACTTGCTGTTGCTCATTTGTGAGTCAAAATGTTACAATAGGCAGTAATCCAAAGAGTCTATATTACAGCATCAAAAATATCCACACTACCCTCTGCTGGTCAGTGATTGGAACTGTGCTTTCCTCTCTGGTGCAGGACAGCACAGTGAGCCCTTTGTAAGACACTATATACAAACACATTTTCTCTCATTTATCCACAATTTCTTCTTAATTTCTTAGTACCCACTGTTTTTTGGGATTCATCCGCGTTAACTTATTTTTGCTTTTGTTTGAGGTAAGAGGAAAATCTTGCAAATGGTTCCATTTTCACAAACTGTTGCCCAGCGCAAGAAAAAAAAAAGTTTGTATTTGAGGAAGATTTGTTAAAATCCATGAAAATCATTGTATCAAATTTAGATACTGTTGCAGGGTAATTATAATGACTGGATTATTAAATTTGATTGCTAAAGAAATACTGCTATACTTGGTGCATTGATTCAGCTACTGTAGTTTCAGTCACTGTGCATCCCTCTGCTGATCAGTGCTGGAATGTAACTAAGTACTTTCACTCAAGTACTGGATTTAAGTACAAATCTGAGGAACTTTTATGTTACTTGAGTATTTTAATGTCATGCCACTTTCCACTTCTATTCCACTACACTTCAGAGGGAAATATTGTAGTTTTTACTTAACTACAATAATTTTAAATTTACCTTACAAATTAGGATTTTTTTCAAACCAAAAATATGAAAATATACAAGTGCAACTGAAACAATTAGTCAATTAATCCACTAATTGTTTCAGTTGCACTTGTATATTTTCATGTTTTTGGTTGGTAATAGGCAACTATTTTTTATAACTGTGTAAGTCATTTTTTATGCTTAAGTATTTCATGGTTCCAGTTTCAAAATTGTATGTATGAGGACTTTCTGCTTTTTCTACAATAAATAAATACATTTTTTTCATGAAATGTATTTAAAACTTTTTGTATACGTTCTTTTACTTTTAATGCTTCAATACATTTCTCTGAAATCCCATTTTTATTTAAGTTTATTTATCAGTAGACCTATGTCAGTTTCACTACTGCAGAAGATCTTTTTACAGCCTTTTTTTGGACTCATGTCTGCACTTCTTGTGTCAGAATCTTTGCACACTGCACAAAACCTGCCCTAATATGGTGTTTAGGGGGTGTTACCTGTGCTAACAGGTGTCTTAGGATCAAGTGGGATTCATCATTGAATCTTGGTAAAAGCAGATTTGAATGGTTAAGAATGTTTGCTGCATCTGGAGTTGACTTCCCTCTATATTTTCTCTCACCAGAAAATTAATTGAAAACATAACAGAAAATTTTGCTGCATGAGGCCCAATGTCTGCAGAATAAGTACTTGGACAAACACGTCCCCACATACTCTCACAGAACACAGCAAAGACAAAAAAAGTATTTTCTCTTTAATAGGAGCAGAGCATCAATTATCCATCACTCACACATCACAATTGTGGGTTTTTTAAGCTTAAAAGGTACTCCCATGTTAAGTACCACACGCAATGAGTCTGGCTTTTTATTGCTGAAGGCGTAGCTTTGTTATAAACTCAACATCTTGTGTTTGAAGAGGCAGAAAAGTCTCTCTGCTCTGATTTCTGATGTTGTATACAGCCCTTGGTGTTGTAATTTACTGTCCTTGAAGGGATAGTTCAGATTCATGGATTACACTGTTTTTATAATGAAGACAGAAGATATCAGTCAGCACAACTACAGATTGTAGAAGCAGGTTGGAGTACAACATGGAAGCTAAACAATTTACTGCCATGGAGGGGTCAGAACAAAGCACATTTAGCCACCTAAAAAAAACAATATCACTATAAGAGTATGCTATATTTAGAATATTTTTCAATCCTTTACCTTGGTGTCAAGACAGTGATTTCCAACTGAAAAACAAATCTGTTACATCGCTATCTTTAAAGCCAGACTCCAGTGAGAAAAACAGTGATTTAACATCGTAGAACACAGGAGCTGCTGGTCTACCACTGCTTCGATTAGCTGGTTAACTTTTTGTATGCTTTGCCATTTAAAAGGGAAAGTTTGGATTCACCAAAGTCAAACAATATCGCAAATTGAATAACTGATCAAAGCAGCAGGAGACCAGCAGCCTCTGTATACAGCAAGCTAAAATCGCGTTTTTTCTCAATGGAGTTGGGTGGCTTTGATGAGAGCATAGATTAGATTTAGATTAGAAAGTCTTAATTGTCCCTGAGGGGCAATTGGTTTACAACAGTGGTCAAAACACCAGTTCACACCATAATAAATAAATAAATACAACAAATAAATGCATATCTATATCTAATATAACTGTATCTATATATCTATATCTGTATCTACGTATATCTATATATGTGTGTGTGTGTGTGTGTAACATACACTACATGTTGAAATAGGTTGTCTGACAGAAAGGTTAAGTGGGAAAAAATACTCTTATAAAGTGTACACTTAAATTAATGTTGATGTTTTGTTCCTGGCCCCCATCCACAACAGTACATTGCTTAACTACAGTGTCGGTCTCCAGTCTGCTGAGGGTGTGCCGACTGACACCTGCTGTATGTAAAACACTGACTATGTATAAGTAATCCATACAACCTCACTTCAAAAAAAATCTGAACCATCCCTTTAAGTCGTCTGATACCTGTTTATCCTTGTAATAGTCCCATATCTTTTACTAATATAGTCATGGATGACTAAAATCCTCTACAAAGTGCTAATACAAATACCAGGACCTCTGTATGATAAAGAGGGAAATATATCACACCACTATATGCCAATATGTTTCCTACTGTTATTATTTAGTGTTAAATGACTGGTTTAAGTGTTCCAAATCTTGAGAAGCTTTCTAACCTACACTCCCTGACTGAGACAACTCAAATCAGGAGAAAGACTTGGTACGTTTACATGATGTTAAAAAAAAAAGTCAAACATTGTGTTTGTCCAATGAAAATTGTAAGAATGTTGGTCTGACTGAAATCAAATTTCTCAAAAACCGAGAAAGACAATAGAAGATAGAAGGTAGATTTAGCAGTCATTTTTTAAACCAAGTTTATAAAACAGAATTACTTTTGTCCTTCGCTTACATCTCTGGCGTTAAAGGATAAGTTGATTAAAATCAGCAGCTACTATGAAATTCCATCTAGTTCTTTGGGCATGTTGCCGCTGATGGTATCATTCAATTCCCATAGTGCATTTTTTGAATTTGCATCAGAGTATTGTGTCCTTATGGCTCCCAACAAGGTCTGCCCATCCAGTGCAACAGCTTGACCCGGGATGTTAGGGCTTATTCATGTCTCTGTGAAGATGTGCACAGAGCAGTCCCAGATCTCCCGTTGCTGAGCGAGCCTTAACCGCATTTTATCCAATTCATTGTCCTGCGACTGGACATTAGACAGAAAAAGGGTTGGTAGAAGAGAGGCTCTCAGTCCAAGTTGGGTCAGCCTCGCCCTGATGCACCCCTCTTTTTGTCCGATGTTTTGAAAGTCCACACCCCAGTTGGATTTTAACTGGACTTGGTGTTCTGAGCATGCACCTAGTCCCTGCGCCAGCCTCCCTTGGGACTGTTCATTACTTATGAGGGGGAAAGGGTGCTGCAGAACAGGTCAGGTATGTAAAAAAATGTTATCTCTGAGGCAGGACCTGTGTTTTTAATTTTGGCTTAGGTGAGGGACAGACAACTTGAAAAGGTAGAATTTTAACTTTATTTTAATCAAAAAAGTCACACCCCAGCCACCTTCCTCCTCTGATAAATAAAGTAGTCCCTCAACACCAGCACAGAGGCTAAGTGATCTCCTGCTGTAGACGGGGCCACAGCAAAACATATTTTAGCCACCCGAAAAAATCAATATCAGCTTAAGTGTACACTATATTTGTATCTTGTTTCCTCTTTACCTTCCACAACAGCTGATGGAGGCAGGGGTAGAGCAGCAGCTCTGTCCTTCAGTGGAGTAAAATGTTTTTCTCAGTGGAGTCTGGTTCTTTTGATATTACGGCTTCAAATACCTGTTGATAAGAGCTTTTATACAGGAAGGTAAAGCCATGAAAATATACTAAATATAGCGTACACGTTAACTGATAATGATTTATAAGTTGCTTAAAACTAGTATAAATAATATAGTTGTATAGCATTTAGCTGAAAGAGGGCATATCTCCACCTGCACAGTCGGATAAGCTTCCGTCAATAAATTGATTCTCCCCCAGTGCTTGTATACTAGGACAAGGACAATTGTCAAATTAAATTTGCTAAATGAGCTATAACCTGTAGCTACACTAAACTGTGCATGTAAACGTACTGAGCGAGAACCCTGTATCTAAAATGTCAAACCGATGGAAGCATCTCCTCCTCTATCTTCACCATGTGTGGCTCCGATTCTCTTTTGATCTCAGAAGCCGGAATCAAAACTAGAGAGCTGTTTTCACTCGTCCCCTCCACTGCTTGGCCTTGTTGGACGGGCTGTAAGAACTGACTCCTGGACATCCTCCTCATGTGCTTCATCTCCTCCCATCTCTGTATCCTTACTCCCTCACACCCTTTGTTCTTTCTCTTTAAAAACCTCTGCCTCCAGCTGGGGTGTGTTTGTGAAGGCGCCTGAGTTTGGGGCCCGGAGCAGCTGTGTAACTGTGTGCTCTCCCCTGGAGTGGATATAGATGGAGCTCGGGAGCATCGTCTCTCGATGTCCTCCTCCACTGCTTTGAACACCAGGTCGGTGATGTCTCGGCGGAGTCTCATTAGCACCATAGGGTCTTTAATCTGACGCATATCCGCCAACATGACCTCTACAAACTGGTTGAGTATGCTGTGTTTGGATGTGCTTGCTGCAGCTGGTTGATCAGCAGAACCGCTGTCATGAGGACAGCTCAAAGACATGTCATCTGTGACTTGAGGCGGCGGGTTCGGACAGTGCTGGGGGTTCAGGCTGGAGGACGGGTCGCGTTCATCATCTGGATCTAGCTCTGTCACATCCAGTGGGCTATCAAATGAGCTCCCCATCTCCTGGTCAACACTTCCTTCAGTCTCCAGCTCCTCCTCATCCTCCTCCCGATCATCAAACTTGTCCTCCTGCACAAACAATAAGCAGAATCTTTAAAAAATGTGTCATTTGGGAAGCATCTGCATGTTTTTATGCATTAGATCTACTCACCAGATATGATTCACCTCGCCTGCGGACGATGTATGGCCTCAAGAAATCCAGTTTCTCTCGGAGCATCTTTTGCTGGGCGGTGCTGACCCTCTCCGGATGCCATAACACCCTCCCATACTGAGTCCGCAGCGATCTGGATCTTCTCTCAACGTCAGATACTGCAGGGTGAAAATATGCCTCAGTGAATATGCTTGATTGTAACTGAACAGAAGGAATTTAGTAGTAAGGGAGAAGTGAGGATATTAACATTTTGAAATCTGGATCATCAGTTTTCTTGCTTCCTTTTGCAAGCTTTTAAACCTTTGAAACAGGAGCAAATTGGTTTGATTTCCTTCAAAACATTTAGGTTATAAGAAACTTGGAAATAATTGGTAAAAGGTGACAAGAAAATGACTTGAGAAAGAAGAACTGGAAAATTATCCAAAAAGGGGGAAAATTCAAAACTGTTTTTATAATTTTTAAAACTGTGTTGCACAAAAAATATGTTTATTAATAGTATCATATTTTAACACTTGTGAAAGCTTTTTTTGTTGACTTGTTTTGTGTGTTTGTTTGTTGTTTCAATATTTTGTTTTTAGTGCTAATTTTCAGGTAACTTTTTGAAGATCTAACTTTTTATCCATTTTTTGCTCATTTTCATTGCTCATTGCCCTCTATCCATTTCTTTCTTTTTGTTTTTTCTTTCTTTCTTTTATTTTTTGAAAGAAATCCAGCCAATTTGCTTTGGTTTAAAGAAGTGCATTTTCCAAAAAGTCAGCCTCCCTGGGATGGTTGGGACAGTGGGTTGGGTAGGATGGGACACATTGTTCTTGGATAAAATAACATTTCAGCTGAAAAAAAAATCCAGTCTATATTTGTAAACCTTAAATTTCAAATAACATTTGTTTTATACATGTCTTTAAGATGATAATTTAAGATTTTATTTTCCCAAATTAATGAGATATATAGAATATGGCTTTCAGTTATGTTTTCATTTCGGTACAGATATCAGCTCATTATGATTACTATAGACTATGTGTAGCCTATATATTTTTGTAGGTTATTGACTGTGTTTTACTTTGCAAACAAATGAAAAGTCAACAATTAGGAGGTTAAAAAGTTTGTGCAGCTAGCTGTGCAGGCTATGAGGCTTTCGATTTCAGAATAAAAGTGTGAGAAATAATTAGGTCTTCGGTTTGAGATGGAAAATCATGAGGGTGTGGCTGACTGATGATAAAGATAATAATATTAATAGATGAGCCTTATATAGCATTTTTCTAGGTACTCAAAGACGCTTATGAGCTTAATTGAATTATAACTTGTTAAAAAGGCACCCTACTGTCCTAACCGACCCCGTTCTCCCCTACACTGTGCATGTCAAACATCATATCAGACAATTCTATTCAGTTAATACAGACTTCCATAAAGTTCAGCTGGTTTCATAACTGCATCACTTGCCCCTGTGCTAACAGATGTTACTTTAACTGAATGCAGCATCAAAAGCACATGTGTTTCTCCATCCACCCTCTCACCGGGCTTTCCGATGGACATCGCGAACTCGGTCCATAGCTTGGTCTTCAGGTCCTTGTCGTAGTAAGAATCCACCGAGGAATTAAAAAGGCACTCATGTTTGCGCCAGAAATCTATCAGCATGTTGTCCATAGTGGGACCCCAGTGTGGACCCCGGATCTGACCGCGAAAATGTGTCATCGTTTTTGGGGAAAACTCCTGTTACCGAAAATAATATTTCATTACACCGGTTTCAGTCTCCCTCACGGATTATGTTTTTACTGCTTCTTCTTCAGTTTTGCGTCACTCAGGATGATAGATAATTTACTGGAAGATTACTGCCACCAACTGATCTGGAGGACTAGCTATTATATTATATTATATTATACACCGCTTATTATATTATCTTATCTTATCTTATTTATGTTATGTTATGTTTATATGTTATGTTATGTTATGTTATGTTATGTTATGTTATATTATATTATATATTATATTATATCATATATATTATATATTATATTATATTATATTATATTATATTATACACCGCTTTTATAATATGGTTATGCATCAGGCAAATATTAGATAATTTCTATATTTATGTTTTATTTTGTGTTTTTTTTTTTTTTTTGCATTTCATTTAATTCATCCTGTGGCACTGAGAAGGGTGCTATATATATATATAGGTCCTATCAATTATTATTATTATGAGAATATTTAATATTTCATATTATTTATCTTGTATTTGTTTTGCATTTCATGTGAAATATATTTGAGCACTTAGAAAGGCGCTATATAGGTCAATTATTTGTGTTATTCTTCTTCTTCTTGTTCTTATTATTATTATTGTTCTCGCTTCAATCTACATTCAAATTTAATTTACAAAAATTAAATAAATACTGCTTATATTTCCCATGTTAAAACATGGTTGGCATTTTATTAACAAACACATAAACCACAAAATACTTTATTATATAAGTATTTTAAATGATTTAACACCCCAGACCCAGCAATGCATATTTTACCTCTGTGGGACAAACTAATCAGCAGCTACTTTAAAAATCCCATCCAGTTCTTTGAGCATGTTGCTGCTGGTGGCATCATTCAATCCCTGCAGTGCATTTGAATGTAAATGATAATTTTTTTGAAAATATGTTGCTTCTGTTTTGGTGTTGTTTTATTTAGGTGAGTCATAACTTTAGGCTTTTCTATTTAGAAATTAATGTTATTTATGAGCCTTTCAAAACCCCTGTCCCTTGTGGGGGACAGTGGGACTTGCTTCTTCTTATTGTCAACACATGTCTATACCTATAGTATGTAGGTATGTGCCAGGCTGTGAAGCGGGACGGTCGTGCTAAGAGGAGGAAGACTCACCTGAGAAGGAGCCTGAGGATGCCTATTTTGGATCAATTATTATCATTATTATCATTGTTCTTCTTCTTCTTATTATTATTATTATTATTATTATTAGTAGTAGTAGTAGTAACAGTAGTAGTAACAGTAGTAGTATTATATTAGTTACAGCGTCTCTCAATTTATATATTGAGCATTTGATTCGTATATTTAGAGTTAATACATTTTAAGAAGTTGCAGTTCAACAACAACACTAATTTAGCTTTGATCGTATAGAATTTGAACATGATGATAACGAGCTAATAATAAAATGAGGCTACATCCTCATAGAGTTGTAAAGTTGACGTAAACTGACGCCTGGTGGTCCTCCCCCGGTGATTGACAGCTGCACAGCCCTGCCTGCGTCGCCCTACCCGGCCTCCGCCATCTTGCCTCTCTCCCTGCCTGCCCAGAAGCCGAGTGCGGAAGTGGAAACGGCACTGTGCGGGGCTCAGGGTTCCGCCTGTGGACGGCTTGCCATATCCTCCAGCCGACACAGCCTGCTTTCCATCCAATTTAACCGTTTCTAACCAGCGGAGAGTCCGGGAGAGATGGCTGGACGGTTACCGGCGTGTGTTGTCGACTGCGGCACAGGGTAAGCTGTTCAAACCGGGACCGCCGTGCAGACGGGCGGTTCGGGTGTCACCGAGGGGCTGCCGAGGGACTGTCAGTGTCAGCAGCAGCAGCAACTGGGTGTGTGTCTGTCTGTGTGTGTATGCAGACAGCTAGCCACCGAGCTAAAATGCTAACGACCTGCTAACTCTGACATGTTATGTCCAAGATAAACCCAGTCAGGTCATTAAGAGCTGCTCACACACTCTTTATTTTCCACTCCTGCTTGTTAGCTAGTGTCTTCGTTAAGCAAAGCTCATCACCACAGTGTGTTTTCTTCCTGTCGGAGACATTTTCGCTGCAAGAGCCTAGCTAGTTTATGCTGTTGCAAACCCGAATCCTGACTGAGGAGGGCTTCCCCCACAGCTGGTTTCATTCATTTGGAGCTGGCAGGCCGGGTTCGCCATAATAGTCTGACTTTCTGTGTTAATTTGGCAGTTTTTTCCACACTGATATGTGTCCCGTAAACATACGTGACCGTGACTTTGACTGGAGGAATTCAGAAACCTTTTTAGCTCGTTAGTGTGGATTTGAGCAGGCGCAATACTACTTCCTATTCAGCCTACACTTCCTCATTCACGCTTTTTAGTCCATATATGGTCGTTTCTCGGCATCCCAGCATGCTTTTTAGTTAACTTCTCTTCTTGTACTTCTTTGCCAGGTTACAGATGATTTTTTAAAATAAACTCTTTCATTTGTATTGGCCTAATAATATTATGCTTTAGCAGCAGATGTTTTAAAGGACAGAGATGCAGATACTCTGTGAGCTCCTCCTGCAGCAATGTTTGTATTGATCGCTGTGCAAACCTCCTTCCCTGCCACTGCTATTAGACAGATTTTTTTTTTTTTTAACCTCTGATGTTTTTTCTTAATAGATAAAAGTTTGAGTCTTTAAAATCTGTATTCACATCCGTTTTCCTTTGCTGCATTCCTATTTGACCCTTTAAAACCTGAGAAAACTGGTTTGATTTCTTACATGGGGGAATATGCAATGAGCAACTTGGCAAGAAATGTCCTTCAAACTTCAAAAAAATGAGGAAAAGGCGACAAGAAAATTACTTGTGAAGAGTTTTAGAAAAAGGACCATTGTAAGAAAATTATCCAAAAAATAGGGAAACTGTCCAGAAGACTGTTTATAATTATAACACTAAAAAATATAATACAATCTGTGAAAATATTTATAATTTTTCAGCACTTCTCAGGTCATTTTCTTGGTTTATTATCTTCATCTTGTGTGTATTTTCAGGTAATTTTCTTTTAAATTTTTTATTTTAATTTTTTTAATGACTTATTTCTTGCTATTTTTTTGGTCATGTGTTCTTCAGTTGCTTGTTGCCTTCTCCTCATTTTTTATTTTAAAGAAATCAAACCGGTTTTCTCAGATTTTTACATTTGAATGATGTTCTTCAGTCATTATCATTTTATTACTGTAGCCACATGAACACACACACACACAGTCATTGTATGTATCCTTTTTTATGAGTAATTCTCTCTTTGAGGAAGAGAAATGTCTTAAAACCACTGCAGCAATGCTGATTTTCCCCGACAACAAAACTCAGCCTGATTGGTATGCTCCGTTAGTTTTGGGGGCTAACATTGGTTTGCATTGCTTGCATGTAGAGGCTTGAAGTCCTCTTGCATACCTCTCCACTCATCCCCCCTCCTCCCTCCAGGCTGTTAACCACTCTGCTGCTTCTGATCTGTGCTGGGACAGCACAAGAAGTTGCAGCTGAGAATTAGGTTGGCCTGCGCTAGTTTCTACTCATCAAGCAGATGGCGTCCACTCTCTGGCCAAGCCTTACAGTCATAACACATATGTTCCAATATCAGTGACTACGGGACTTTTTTATAATCTGCAGAAGTAATGCTTAGCGTGATTGGTCGTTTTAAATGGGCACTTCGACGTGCTGTGGCTTTGAAACGTAGCCAGAGAGTACCAGCTTTGGGCAGATGTTGTAAAGTGCTGGAGGAGTTCAACAGCTGTCTCTGAGTCATGCTCATGATGTCCAAACTGTGACAACTCCACTTCCTTCTACACATCAACCTTCTAAACAGCCTGGCTGCTATTATTAGAATAGATAACTTGACCATGCAATGAATGAACCACCAGATTTAGGTCTAATTTTGCTTAGGTTTGTGCAAAACTAGCATTGCACTGACACATCAAGGCTTCTGGAGAAGAAAAAAGAAAATCTCAGTCTTAGTGCAGTCAGTGTTGGGTGGAGCAATTCTTCATCCATCTTAAGCAAACAGTTGAAATTTCATAACATGAGACTGCAATCATTGAGCCTCGGTCAGCATGGGTATGTATTATATTACAAGGTAAAGTAGCCCTACATTAAGTCTTTGAAACCTGAGCAAATAGGTTTTATTTTTTATTTTTATTGAGAATAATATAGTCATATAACAATAAATGAGGGGATGTACATTTTAATGCAAAAAGAGTTATTGAGAAGCATTTTTACATCTAATGGCAGTAAGAAAAAGTGAGAAAGGCAAAAAATAGGGGGGAAAAAACAGAAAAAGCAGGAAAAAACACAAACAAACAAAAACAAAACAAGAATCCAAGCGCACCAACATCCACACAGCCCACTTTGGATTCTAAAAAAATTACCTTTAATATAGCACAAAAAAGAAAAAAGATAAAATAATTTTTAGAAAGATAAAAGAAACCCCAAAATATATAGATAACATAGTTCAAAATAATTAAAATAAGTATGTAATTTTCTGTACTTTTTAACATTTCTTTGTAATTAATTAATTATGAACTCCTAATGATTTCTTTCTCTTGCTTTTTTTAAAAACTCATTTTCATGTCAAGTTTTTTGTCACCATTTCCTCATTTCGTCCCATTTGTGGGACATCTCTTGCCAAGTCCCTCAGTTCTGTTTAAGGTCTGATTACAAAAGAAATCAAATCATAGGTTTCATAGGTCTAAATGCATGTGAAAGGCATCTGAACGCAGCTCAAGAAAAGTGATGTCATTGTAGGTTTCAGAGGGTGAAAGAAAACAGATTTGCAAAAAAGTAGATGTTTTATTGAGGTAAAAAAGTATAAGTTTCTCCCCCAGAAAGCTACAAACATTTAATTGACCCAAAAGTGCTTTACTCAACTCCAGCAGGTTGTTGAGCTGAGCTACAGCTGTCCTCTGCAGTGATGTCCACCAACCAGCGTCAGACATGCAGTGCGAGCCTGTCGAGACAGGTCGAGGTAGACAAGCTGGGACTGTTCTGTGGTATGAAGATATTCAGAGCGCTGCTGCTGCTTTCTGTTTCCGACAGACGAGGTTGTTAACTGTCAGCAGGCTGCTGTTTTTATCACTAAATGTCAGTCTTTGTTTTTTTGTATTTCAGTGACATGGTGACTTTACAGGTGGGTCCACCAACATGGAGATGGTTTTATTCAGGCTCCTGCATCTAATATTCAACCGTTAACAGCATTTTGACCAAAAAATCAATTGGTTCAGTACCTTAAAAGTTGGTTCTCAGCTAGAACAAAAAAAATAGCAAGTTTTCCTTGAACCTCAATTGTGAGCCGTGATGACATCGGTAGGTGTGTCATATTGTACAGATTGGAAAGAGAGGATGCAGAAGGCAACACTGTAGAAGTCGAGTTAGAAACTGTTAGACAAAAAAAGAGCATGCAGCGGTCTTATTAAGTGTTGCTTGAGGCTTGTTTTTGGGTGCAAGGCACTGTCAACTCAACCTTAGAAATCGACAAATTGAAGTAAACATGCTTTTATTTTTAGCAATACTGCACACAGTGGACCTGCCAGCTATATCTCCTTTTCATGTTTTTTTTATGTATTTGAACAGGATCTATTGCGTGTTCCCATTGTGTTCTCTCTCCTGGCTCTACCTTAGAAAATCAACACTGGCAGCTCTGTCGGTTTCTCAGTGTGCTTGTCAGATAGGTGAGGTTGCCAGATAAGATTATATAACTGTATTCACACACCACACTGTTTTCAGATCCTGACAAACCGAGAGTCACTCAGGGGATGTGGGAAAAGCAGGCAGTGGTGGTCGTGAGCTCGCCGTTGCCTGTCAGGTAGCGTCAGTTCATGTCAGAGGAGGATGGAGTTATTTGACCAAAAATCAGGACATCAGGGTGTCTGCAAGACCTTAAAACGGCTTAAATTCATTATTACAAATATTGTACCTTAAAGTCATTAAAAAAATCTTAAATCTGAATTTTCTTAGGTCTCAATTTCCACAAATATTTATTCCGGTCTTCCATTTATCCATCTTTTAATTTCTTTTGTCAAAATGAGTCAAGCTCTTCTGTGTGTCACAAATCTTCAAATCCAGCACTAACCCTTATACTGTATTTTCACTTAAAACTCACTTACCTGTTGACAAACTGTAGATAAACCCACATAAAACCTCCCTCTGTATGGGACTACTTATATACTATACTTACCTGCATTGTTTTTATAAGATATAGATGATTAGTCCAAAAATGAATCCTAAATTTGGTTAATAATGATCCTGAAAAGGTCTTAAAATTGTTAAATATAAGTGTCTGATATCTGTAGACACCCTATCTTGAATTGAAATGTTAAGGATTTATCCTGATTTTTTTTCTGAGATAGTAATCTGCGGTAGTATAGTGTCTTAATCTCATATTTTTGTGCCTATATGTTGTTGTTCTAGACAAATGTTTGTTGTTGCCTACATACATACGAAATTCACCATTTCTGGTGTAATAGGTAGATTTTATGTAGGAAACTTTTAATTGGTGTTTGGAAGGGGAAGTGCAAAAGTTTTCATAAAAGTGTTACACGTTGAATCTAAAAAGTTGTAGATTGGTCTGTAGAAGCAGGGTTGCAACAATTTGAGATTTTCATGGTATGATAACCGTCTCAAAAAAATATCATTGTTCACGATATTACAATATATGGTATACATACATACATACAATACAGTTACCTTAAGCATTAAAGGAATAAAAACAGAAGTATTTTTTAATTAAAAAAAAACCCCAAAACACTTCAGTACTATAACTTAAACTATTAACTGTTTCTTAAATTGAAGTATGTGTCAAAAGTCCAAGTTCTGAAAGTAACTATAATAGAAAGAAATTCTCCTTCAGGTTGCAGTTTTTTTCTTTTTCTTGTCAATTCTGTAGACAAACAAATTTACACGATATGATAACTGTCAGTTTCCATACCACAGTATACCTTTAAAACCAGTAGGATTGCAGCAGTATACCAGTACACCAAGACACACACAGTTTCCACGGTGATGGAAAACTGAAAAAAGATGTGGAATTTCACAGTCTCATTTTCTAGGACTGTAAAAGCCATGGAATAAGTAAAAATCATTGAGAGTTTTGGAAAAGTAATGGAATTTCCTTGTGTGTCATGAAATGGTGCAGTAATCCTCTGTGGCTAACCTTCCACGTAACACAACATGACAGCAAATTTATTTTCTGAAGCTGTCGATGTAACATGGTGATGCGTGACAAGGTTTTGTTGACTATCATACACGTCTCTTGGTTTTCTCCCTACGTTTCGTCTCTTCCCTATGTTTGCCAGCTAGCCGAAACTATTTCTGAATCTAATTTGTTTGCAGACTGCCTGACCAACATGGTCAGGATTTTTTAATTTGTTATGCTTCCCTAAAAAGTCCTGGAAAAGTTTTGAAATTTTGTTCATGAAATGTATGGTAACGCTGGACACAGTTAGGACAGTTTTTTCATTGTTTTATCTCACATATACTGCCCACACGCCTATTTGAGACCAAAGTTTGCTTATAATGTTTGCAGGTCATTTCAAGTTGAATTCAGAGCAGCCGCTATTTTGACCAGGATGTGGCCTGTTATGCCCACAGTGCTTTGGCAGTCGTCAGCAGTGTCCTCTATCAGTCCCTCGGGCCCTGTGTGCAGGAAGTATCCGAGTCCTGTCTGGGTCCAACTCAGTAGGGACTACATCTGGTTAGCATGTGCCCCACAAAACAGCATTTGTAGAGCAGAGACACAGAGGAGGCTGTTCAGTATAAAGTCTTTGATGCTCAGGCTGAAGGTGTCTGAACTGAACGTTATATGAGCCTAGAGATGGAAATATTGCTCATGTGTCCTAGTCGTTATGATATTTGTAAACATCTTATGTCATTTTTTTATTCAGACAACTTCCCTCTTTGGTTAAAGGTTAACTAACTTTTTTTTTTTACTGCATAGAGAAGTAGGCAACAAAGACTGCAGCTGTGTTGAGGTCACAGCTAGTTTATATTAAGGACGCTCAGTTTATGCAGAAGTGATCTTTTTCCCCCGAGACAAATATGAATAGCGTTCCCAATGCTACATGAATGGCTCTTTTTAATAGCCTCCCATTAGCAAACTCCAGAGCTGCCGCTGCTCTTGGCACCCGGCCAGCCCGCCAAAGGACAGTGACGGCATTGATCAAAACGATAGCTGAGAACATGGAGGCCAAAAATAATCTTACTGGAGTAAACTTTCATGCATATAAATGTAGTGGCAGCAGTGTAGCAGGTGGTTGGTTTTGTCCGGCGTCGATGTGATGAAATGTGACGTTTCTCTCTTGCAGTTACACCAAACTGGGATATGCAGGGAACACAGAGCCACAGTTCATCGTTCCATCATGTGAGTATTTCACTGTGCATTGACACTTTCCCTCACACCAGCCAAGAGCTCCAGTGACACCAACAATGACCATGATGCATCTGTGTAGGAAAGTGTTTTGCTGTTTTGATTTCATTAGTCTTTTTTTAAAAAACAATATAATAAAACAACTTTGTTTTTTTGTTGTTTTATCTTTGTTTATTGTCTGAGGTTTTTTAATGTTCTTTTATTTATAATTTCTTATTTCATTTAAATAAACTGTAAATGTAGCATGTATGGAGCCAGGGTATGTTTCGCATCAAACTGGGTAAATTAAGGGTTTATTCTAAACAAACATGAGTTTGTGATCGTTGGAACAGTGGAAATACCAACCAAAATGATTTCTCTGAGTTTTGTTTTGTTTCTGTGACTTTGAATGACCTGTTTTACAATGATTAAATTACTATTTATTTAAAGGGTCCCTACAGAGATACACCTTTTTGTTTGTTGTTATGTGTTCAGCCAGTAACAACCCCAAAATTGCCATTGCCAAACCGACCAGACTCCATTTAAATAGACAGTAAATTTAACGTTATAAAACACACTTCATAAGAAGTACACAAAAACAAAATAAAACTCAGAATCCATCTTGATTCGTCTTTCCACTATTCCAACAATCACTAACTCTGTTTTTTTTACTTTAATAATTCCCCCAGTTAGATGTGAAAATATGTTGGCTCCACACACGCTAAAATCTGTTTATTTAAAAAGAATCTGGTGAGTTTGGAGATGGCAGATTCGGGTCTGTTTCTGCTGAAACAAAAAGTATGTTACTCTTTAACAAAATGGTCTGTGTCTATAGGGATCCTTTCTATAAAATTGTCAGACACTTAGAATAACAATCTGAGCCCGTCAGTGGCAAAATCAAGCATTTTAGTGGATTTACATTGACAGTGCTCAAATGCTCTGAGTGGTTACATTGCAGACTGATTCACTGCTGCTGGCTGCAGCCCTCCTCTTCAGTACTGGACAAGTTTAAGCAAATGTTCTCATTAGTCACAAAAACATGGGGAAATAGCATCCATGTTGAAAAATACTGAAGTTATCCTTTGTCTCTTTCACATCCAATTTTAAAGTTTCAGTCGCTTTGTTGACAGTTGAAAACAGTTTGATAATTCCTGATCATTTTAACTTTTTTTATCAATAAAATGTACACAACTTTGTAAGTAAGTTTGTCCTTTCTGTTGCTCTCTGCTGAATTCTCCTTTTTCTTGTCAGGTATTGCCATCAAAGAGTCTGCCAAGGTTGGAGACCAGGCCCAGCGGAGGATGATGAAGGGGGTGGATGACTTGGACTTCTACATCGGAGATGAAGCGGTAGACAAGCCCACATATTCCACTAAGGTATGTGACCCTGAGAGCTCAGCACACCCACAGAGGCCACTGGCAAAGCAACTGTTTGATATTTTCCACTTTCTTTAGAAAACTTATATATTCAATGTGCATGCACTGCATTTAGTGATTCATAAAGAAGAAGCAGGTTAAAGGAGACTTTATCTCCATTTTGCTAAAATGATGGGTGACTGCTTTCCTTTATTGAAACATGGTGGAGCCAGACAGAGACTTTACCAGGGTCAAACACAGTGTCCAATCTGTAAACTCATTAACCTGAGAATGTTACTGTTGAATGACCCATGATGACCTGTATTTCTCCAACAATCTGGCCTTTTAAAGGGTGTTCCTTAGCATTTATTTTTGAAATGATAGTCTATTGGCATTTTTTTTCATTTGTAGAAATCACTGGATAAGTTGAACCTTCTGCATGCACAACTCTTTGAAGTAACAGAGATTAGATGAAAATAAGACAAAATATAATATAACCCAAAGTTGAGACGCAGAGTAGCTGATGTGGTAGTGCAGGTTCTCCATATATAAAGGCTTTGTCCTTGCTGCAGTGGATGCGGGATTGAGTCCAACCCATGATTTTTTACTGCATTACATCCTCTCTCACTCCAACTGTCACACTATAGCTTTCCTATCAAAATAAAAGCATAAAAAGCCCCAAAAATAATCTTAAAAAAAGATAACCCAAATTCTGTCTGTTAAATGTATTGTGATTTTGCTGACTATTATTCCTGTTTATCTGGGACTCCAGGGATAATATAAAAGTTGTCAAAAGTAAAAAAAAAATATAGCAGCAGCACCCACAGTTAACATGTCCTCCGTGATAGTAGGCCTTTCACAGAACACTCTTCATCGCAGGAAAAGCACAGGTGCAACTAATAGCATCGGTGGCTCTGCTGCATGTCCCAGTAAGCCAGTTAGTTGGCCTGTAACACACCAGAACTGTGTCCCACTTCTTTCTGTGCCACATACCAGTTCTGAGCCGGTTTTGAGTTTGCAGTGTGTTCACCTGAAAAGTCACAAAATAAAGTATACTTGTGTTCAAATGTACACTACGCTCATACAATGCAACATACAAAGGAAAAAAAGGAGCTAATTACATGTTGGAAAAAAAAATTACATCTAATTGTTAATGGTTAAAAAACATTTTGCTGCCTTTTTGTTAAGTTTTGTCGGTAGTAGCATTCCAAAGTTTTTGTTAGATTGGCATCCAATGGTGTTTTTTTTACCTATTTTCACAAATTAATTAATATGTTCATTAATTGTATATTAGGAGTGGAGAAAAAAATCTCAATATAGCATAGTTTCACAACATTTGCTGTGGCAATATTGTATCGATACACAGACCCCAAGTATTGATTTTTCTTAATTGTATAATTTATTAATATTGTAAATACAAATTTAACTTTTGGCAGCCTACTAGAATGATAAAAACTATTGTTTTTTTTCTTCCCACTTGATACATTTTACTGCAAAAAAAATATTAAAGTGAGAAACTTAATCTTTAAAACTTGGTTTAATAGATAAAACATGTGTCAACTTGTCCTTTGGGGACAGTTGCAATAATACTGTGTTGTGAGTCAAGTATTGTATTAATTTCATATTGTGGGGTCTCCGGTGATTCCCACCCCTATTGTTTATTAATTGCATGAACAGCACACTTAAAGATTAGTATATAGTATATATGTTGTAGAGTTGGAATGCAGTGTTATAAGGTAATGGGACACAGTGTAGGGCCCTGCAGCACCATAATGGAATGCAGCCATAATAATTGTTATTTATAACACCAGTATTTGTTTGACAAGTTGAAATATTCACTGTGAGAAAGGTCAATATAAGGAATAAAAAGCAGACATTAACACTGTACTGCATTATACAGTGGAAAGAAAATGGGCTCTAACGTGACTCATGTCCGTCTTGAAGGAAGCGTTATTGAACATGGACATGGTTCACTAAACTACCTCCATCTTCAAGTGTTGTAGACTGAAACTGACATAACAACTGCAGGATGTCATTAGACAACGCACATACTGTGCATTTCAGACATGGCTGCCGCACTAGAAATGTAGAAATTAAGGAGACAGTTCACCCCAAATAAAAAAAAAAATCAAAAATACTTTATTTTTACACATTTTGCATGTGGTGCTATGCATTAGTCTATACTTTTTTGATGTGAGTCTCAGAATGTTGGAGATATCAGCCACAGTCGACTTGTGGTGCTCAAAGTGCCAAAAAACTACATTTGAAAAACTCAACAGATTTGTGTCTTTCCAGAAATCATGACCTGGTTACTCATGATAATCCACAGACCTTGTTGTGAGCAGTTTCATGTAGGAACCATTTTTATTTTCTATCAACTGTATCACCTTGCAGAAGAAGGCATTCATGGCCTCATGGACGAGAGGCTCATGCTGGTGACAGTGCTAGATGTAAACATTAATGGCGTCCTACTTAGCTGAGCTGTGATGTTAGCTAGCTCAGTGGTTCTAGAGGCAAATTACAAATTACATCTCCTGCTAGCTCAGCAGGAGATGTAATTTGTAATTTTTGATATTGGGCTACACTGTCCCCTTGAGAATTAAATTCAGCTTGCTAATATCCAATTAGTTCTGCTGCTTATATATTATATATACAGTGTCTACACATGCAACATTTTTGCAGCTATGTGTATGAACAAGCTTATATGTTGGATTACAGTCCAGATATTCAGCTTCAATGATCAACTGTGTAGTGATCTCACTAAAACATAGACAGGTAGTTAAATCCAAAAGACAAAATAAATATAGAAGAGGACAGTAGTAGTTTTTTTTTTTTTTTTTTTTTTTTTTAAGCAGTGTGGCAAGCAGTTTGACGTGTTTGACATGCTTGCTGTTTTTGTGTCTTGTATTCATGCTTTTCTGCTGCCATCATATCTCAGTACAGTGTTATAATTAGCTGAACTCTTGTGCCAACAGTGGCCGATCCGTCATGGGATTGTGGAGGACTGGGACCTAATGGAGCGCTTCATGGAGCAGATCATCTTCAAATACCTGAGGGCTGAGCCTGAGGACCATTACTTCCTTCTGGTAAGAGGCTTAAAACATGTGGTTAGTCTAAAACAAATTTCCTGCCTTTAATGGATATTTTAAAAGTTCTGCATTCCTCTCTACGTATGAAATTAAGACTTTGGCTCATGGGCTTAAGGCCAATGTTATTTGCAGCCAGAACTGTACTTTTTACCATTGGTGGTCTCATGTAAGCTCAACGACGCCACTCGACAAAAACAATATTATTTAAATGTCGGACAAGTATGCTGCTTTTAACCACACTCTGTTACAGAATAACCATATGTGTCTGTGGTTGTGCTATGTCTCTTTGGTCTGCAGACAGAGCCTCCTCTGAACACACCAGAAAACCGAGAGTACACAGCCGAGATCATGTTCGAGTCCTTCAATGTACCCGGCCTGTACATCGCTGTGCAGGTGAGTCATGCCTCATCATCGGGTGTGTTTAATAAGAAAGTACGCTCGATACCTTAAGATATTTTTCTCAGCTGATTTTATAATTCTGTTATGCTAACATGCGCTCAAAAGTCAGGTTTAAATTCACTGTTTCATCACATTGTAGGCATGTGCTGCTTCCTAATGTGACCATGACAGTGAGGTGTAGTAGTACGCAGGAGTGTGTCACAGAATACTTGTAGGCTATTTCCATGTGAACACACAGTCAGGATGTAAACATTATGACATTTCTCTGTGTGTGTGTGTGTGTGTGTGTGTGTGTGTGTGTGTGTGTGTGTGTCAGGCTGTTCTAGCTCTAGCAGCCTCCTGGACGTCCAGACAGGTGGGAGAGAGGACGCTGACAGGCACTGTCATCGACAGTGGAGACGGTGTCACCCACGTCATCCCTGTGGTAAGTTTTCCAGATTGACAGACATGCACTCTCCAAAATATATATCTCTGACACATACACATGTCCTAGTACTTGAACAATCAACATCTTTGTGTGTGCTCTCCTGGTTATTCATGGATGAGACTAAGACTCAGAGTCTTTGACATTAAAAGGATCAATATGACTGTGGTTCTTTTGATTTTCTACCTTAGGGTGCGAGTTGATGACGTCACACGAATGGTTGTCTGCTGTAATCGCAGTGTAAAACACTGTAGTTTAGACTAGTTTTATTAGTTTTTAACATAACAAGTGTTGATACAATGGAGCTTGACAGATTTGAAGAGAAGAACCAGGGACAAAGTTAAAAACCAGCTGCCATGGCTTTTTGAGCCAATAAGCCCAAATATAGAAGTTAAACCTGTTTCAAAGGAGTGGGACAATGTCAGCAAATTAAAAGTGAAGATCTGCCTGAACTTGACCAACATTACATTCAGTATCAGGTTTCTGCTGCTGACAAACCACACAAAACACCTCCCCACACCAAATATGTGCTCTACCACTGTCTCCATCAGGCTGTCAGACCACAGCAACCATGTGAGATGCTTGTAACGTTACATCAACATTATCATGTCTCAATAAAACAAGCTAATGTTAGCCCTAACCCTGCCACCTTATATCAAGGTCCATATCATTCCTACCATGCAGCCGAGTCAAATGTAGGCATTTTCTGCACCACGAAGCATTGGTAAAATAGATCAACTGCATGACTCGCCATCAGAAGAACTGTTAGTGTTAAACTTGTCCAGTTTTCCTGTGTGTGTGCGTGTTGTGTCTTCGATAGCTGGTGATGTCAGTTTGGTGTTGCGTCCCATTCTCTTCTCTGACGTAACAGTCGTTTATCTTTGATGTGGAGACACCACCAATATCCTGCTGGTTCCATGGTATAAATTTGGAAATGAAGTGCTCCCTCTTCATCAACACAATCAGCTTATAACTTCAGGCTGATTAGCTGCTCTTTAGATCATAAACCGAAAGTTTTACTCTGTTTACTCCTCACCAGCTCTGTAATGGCTTCTCTTTAGCTATTGTATATGAATATAAGTAATTCCAAACCCCAAATTTTCCTTAAAAATAGGGAATAAAGTGGGACTGCAGCCTACCCCTGCACTGCCACTGGGACGCCAACAATGCAAGGTGTCCCACCGATCAGGCGTTATGTGCTTTCCTGTACATTCGTGCAGTACTCTTCCCAAAAACTTCTTTCACACAAGCCATTAAAACTTATTGTCAGAGAACACAACAGCCATCAAAGAACAAAATCTTTCTTACAGTACTAAGCTCCCAGCTCAACAACTCCTGCAGGCTACAGACAGTCAGTAGTCTACATGCACGGTTTAGTAAAGCTACAGTTATAGCTCTGTTAGGCCATTTAATTGAACTCTTGTCCATGTCCGAGTTTACAAGCACTGGGGGGAAGTCGATTTATTGACAGAAGTACGTCCGATTCCACCACGGCAGGTGGAAAAATGTTCTCCTTCAGCTAGTTGCAATACACCTAAATTATTTGTACTATCTATGATTAAGACCCAATCACAATTTTAACTGTTTATTCATAATAATTTAGGGGTAGAAAACTGCTGTGTCATGTACATAAAATCAAACGGCGCTGAGAAAACTTAATATCAGTTTCAGAAGAAAAAATATTTAGAATATTTTTACTGCTTCACCTTGAGAAGAACCAATCCTGTGAAGTCACCAACTAGCTTTTTGAAAGATGGCTGCTTCCTGCTGGTGAAAACATGAAGTACTTTCTATTTTTCTGTCAAATCTGGGGGGATATCAAGTTTGATTGCAGTGTCATAACTTGCCTTAAAAAAACGCCATAAAAATCAAATGAACCACAGTCATATTGTTCAGATACTTTGGTGAAATACTAATTTGAATATATTTTTATAGAAGTTTGATTTTTTTTTTGTAATTCTCTTTTTATTGGTTTATGTGAATGTACAGGAACAAATTACACAACCAAATGAACATGAAGACCTTTCAACCATGTAAAAATAGAAATTGAAACAATACATAAATGATATAAACAGGTAAAGAAATAATAGTATAAAACAGAATGAACAAAAATAAATAGTTGGGCAGGAAAGGAATAAAAAGGGGGTAATAAAATAAATAAAACAATAAAAAATTAGGGTAGGAAATAAGTAGAGAAGCAAACAAAAATATGCTGTGTAGATGAGGGTATTGGATCAAACCATACACACGTAGACAATGGGTGGCTACTAGTTACACTATGATGTGTTTCTGTCACTTGTTAAAGAAGGTGGATTTCTATATTTAATTGATCTCTTGTAGAAATTTCACATCAGCTTGGTAGGAGTTTTTATAAATATCTATTCAGTTGTTGGCCAGCTGTTTTGATTTCTTACCAAGTCACAGTCATTTCTTTGCTTTGGTAAGAACAGCATTAGTGTTAATTCCCTTCATTATTTAATCATTCATTTAACATCATTTAACACTGATGACTCATATTTAACTAGAATTAGGGGCAGCAGTGTGTAAATATTATAATGAGGTTTTATACATTATGCAGACAAGAGTTTGGAACCCCCCTTCTCTCTGTTAAAAAAACATTTCCACCTGTCAGCTTGCTCAGTAACTGGATAGTGTTGATGTTTCAAAGTAGGCCACAGTGTTTGAGAGGCTGGAAGGAATTACTCAGTTTTAGGAAATGTGCTTGCAGAATACATTTAGCGGCTGGGTGACTGAGTCAGCATGTCCGTAGCCGCTGCTGAACATGCACAAAAAAGGAGCCAAACCCAACACCGTGGGATATGGAAAAGTCCTTGCAGTACACACATCTGATGGAGGAGTATCAAGCTAAAATAACTCTAGACTAATGACTTGTGTTTTTTCTCTCTTGCTGTCTGTCTCTGCATTGATCCTGTCTCTCTCAGGCTGAGGGTTATGTAATTGGCAGCTGTATAAAGCACATTCCCATCGCAGGACGAGACATCACCTACTTCACCCAGCAGCTTCTGAGGGAGAGGGAGGTGGGCATCCCTCCGGAGCAGTCGCTGGAGACGGCCAAGGCGGTCAAGGTTGGTCCTCAGCTACAATTCCCATCAACCACTCTCTCTGCTATGGGGGTGCTGACTGGAGTCACAGAAGGAAATTCATTTATCTTTAGTGCCATACAACATAACCTCTAGTTTCACAGCAGTTAAACTAGTGGTAACAGTAGTGTTTCCTCTGAAACACGGCATACGGCTGAGTATGGCTATTCTGATGTCTCTATTAGGGTTTGGCAGGTGTGAAAATGATCGAACTGGTTTGAAGGGACCAACCGATATTGCCCTTTCTGCCGTTTATTAATAGTTAATGAGACCAATCACAGATAACAGACAGGCTGTGTCCACATTGGTGGTAACAGACTAGTGTTTGATGATACAGAACATAAATCAAGAAAGACAGGTACATTTCCCCTACTGTTTAGATTTTCCAAAATTTAAGAACTTTGTACTGTTTGGGAGAGACAGCGTGAACATGTGAAAGTTCTGTAAAATATTTCAGGAGGAGACTTTAAAGAAAAATAGAATAGCAGTCAGAAGAGAACATAATAAGGTCATTTATCCAATACCTTCACAAAATTGGCCATAAAAGTCTTACGTATTTTGTTATACAGGATTTTGCCACAAGGTGTCACACTTGACTCAGCAGCAGCTCCCGAGTGGAACATAATGAGATGCTGCTCTGTTGCTATCTTTGTGGCTGGCTTTGCAATGGAAAAACAATGCCTTTTGCAACTAATAGAAAAACTACAGATGACAGAGTTTTCGGCTCGTTGCCAGAGGTTTGCAAGCTAACGACTATTATCACTGTGCTTCTTTCACTTCAGAAATGCAGCTGCAAGCTACGCTTTGTAGTCTTTAAAGTACTTTTCTTCTGACTTGCTCTAGTAGGTGGAGAGAAAATATAGGTAGAGCTGCTGTGCCCAAGTCTTATGATGATCATGAAAACCTGCTGTGTACTGAGTCATAAGTTAGCTAAAATGTCAGAGACTCTCTTTTGTAAACAGACACACAAGTAAAACACAGCGGGCTCTCAAGTCAGCATTATGATCTAAATATGTCCATCCGATAAGTCCATAACGCAATTAATGTAACAGGCCAAGTCAGGGCTGGGCGATATGGGCTAAAATGATATAGCAATACTTTTAGGCTATATCTGGATACATAATATATATCTTATATCAATATATCTTAATATTTTTAAATCTCCTCAAAAGCTCTTCTTTAATGCAAGAACTTGGAGACATAATCAAACATTACAATTCCCTCTTCGATGTGACAGTATTGTAGGAATAGCTATTGGTACTTAAAAATATAAGCACTATTCCATTTTTGTTAAAAAATCATAAATAATGTAGATATAATGACTAAGTGGGTAAAGCATTAAAACAAGTAGAATTGTCTGATAAGTTGAAAAAAGTGCATCACTTTACTGAAATGCAAACTTTAAAATCAAGAAAAAAGACAATTTGTTCCAGATCACGATATAACAATATCCAATATCTAAGAAGATATATAGTCTCATATATGTGATATAACGAATATATATTGCCCAGCCCGAGCCAAGTAAACAATAAAAAATGGACTTCATGTTCAGTCTCATCATGAAGTGTTTTCTCTTCAGGGTGACCATTAAACTGGGGTTGGGAATGATGGGAAGTCTTTTAATGCTTCATGTTAGTGTTTCATTTGTATGCAGTCCTGCTTAATAATATAACACACCTCCAAAGCTGCTTAATAAAATACCAAGTGGTTGGTAGAGGAGACACATCTCTCAATATGTATTTTTTTTAATTATCAGAGTATTGCATACATTCATGAAATTATCTGTTTTTTTGTTTTTTTTTGCTGTTGATTAGCGTGATTGAAACTATTACATAGGAGCATTACATCTGTACTCCTCTTTTGTTCTTGTTTTTACCTTTTTAGATAGAAAAATATATTTTTAAAAAGTAAATAAAATTATTTAAAGTAATAAAAAATAATCTGTATCTTGAAGAAAATAAATGACTTAGTTAATAAGTAAAATATAAATAAAAAAATACAAAGAGTAAATAAATAAATAAAAAATTATATATATATATATATGTATATATGTATAATTTAAAAAGAGGTTAATAGGATAATAGAGCCTGCTTTTATTGAACCATAGAACAGGGATGAACAATACAAAAAAACATAAGAATAGAAAAAATTCAGTACCTTTGTAGGGAGACAGTCCAGCATTTTTTAAAAATGGTAATACATCAGATCAACACTCATACCAAATTGTTTTCATTGTACAATAAAAACGGCGTCATTTCATCATATCTGTGGGCTGACTTGGGAGTTTTTGTTTTAGTCTGCTAGATCTCTAAAATCTGTATCTTTTTCACAAAGGAAACCCATTTTGAGCATATCTTTGACATCTCTCAGTATTTGATGATGATGTAGTGGGTGTCAGATTTCTGTGAGAATGTAGCTTCATGTGTTTTTTGCCTGGAGCATGGGGGTGACGGTGAGGGACTTTTGATTTCACAGGTAAAGTTATGTTTAACTGTGATGAGTTCTGTGATATCCATAGCAGATTCACAATGTATCAAGTTATTTAATGTGCACCTTTTCACCGGCACATCGAGAGTGATAAACTCTAGTTTGAAGAAGTGGGACGTCTCTGTGTTTGTGCATGAGGACAGCAGGTGGCACCGTTAGACCGCCTGTTACATAGAGTTGCTGTCTTTCAAGCCTCACTGCTTTTGTTTTGTGTTTTGTTTAGTTTCTGATGATTAACGCTGTTCTCCAAACTGAGATCAAACAAAGCTGTAGATGTGCCCCCCCCCCCCCCCCCCCCTATTTTCCAGGTCACAAATTGATATGACTTTTTGTTTATGCCATTTGCCTTCGTTTATTGTTGCTGCTTCTGTCAGTCACTGCATTTTATTGATTCACCTCAATTCTCCACAATTCCCCCATGTTTATTAAGTAGCTTGTTATCCAAGACTTTGTTCTCGATGTCAAGGACCATCTTTCATTACCCCGAGACAGACAAACAAGAAATAATGTGAATTCAAATAATTAGCATTAGCGTGGAAGGGCTGCGCGTTGGGCATATTGCCAATCATGTCAGGAAATGTTAATTTAACCGCTGTGTGGCTGGCAGTATGGACCATGTTCCCTGCAAATCAAACTAATGACATCTCCTCTGAATACAGTGCACTGTTATCTGCTGCTCATTCATATTCACTACTACAGCAGCAAAATCAATTACACTCCAACCTCATGCATGTTCACAAATTGAATGTGTTTTCATAACTTCCCAAATAGCGGTAGAATACACCGCAAAGGTAAACAACAAACAGCCCCTGCTCTCATCATCACTCTTACATTACAACACAAAAAGACGAAGAAGACATTTGTACGCTGATTTTTCTGGTTGATTTAGAATGACTGATGATAAAGATGAGTTTCTACATGAAGAACAAACAAAGCTGTGTGTGCAGCAGGGGGATAGAAAATGGTAACGATGCTACTATAGCTTATAAATGGACATTTTCACATAAAGCAACTTGCTGTAAAACCAGTAGAATTACTGTTTTAAGGTCATTTCTATGCAACGCCCATTTACAAAACCTTTTATTTTTTTTACCACATGCCTGCTGATACTTTGATATACATTTATAATCACTGGAAGACTAATAAGAAACATGAACTTTTTTCTACTGCTAGACTAAATGTGCGTTTCTTTGGTGAGATTAGCACCACCACGGTCATTTTCAGCACTTTTTGACGGCGGATCAGTCTGAAATCATGCAGGTAGTGATGGAATAGTCATCGGTGAGCTGAAGAGCTGCAGGCGACGCGCTGCACACCTCCAGCTTTCACTATAAACTGCTTGAATTCTTTGAAAAAATATGGGAGAATAAAAGCAATGAGTAACCTGGCAAGAAATGTGTCACAAATTCCAAGAAATTAGTGAAAGGCAACAAGAGAATGATCTCAAAATTAGTTAGAAAAAATGGAGGGAGGTAAGAAAAATAATTTTTAAAAAAACTAGGGGAAAATGTCCGTAAAACTATAATAACTATAACTATAACTATATAATTGCTATTATTTATATTTAAAATGATGTTTTAGAAAAAACAATTAACACATTTTTTTAAAAAAATTCAACTGCTTTGGGGGTCATTTCTTTTCTTTCTTTCTTTCTCATCTATACACAGAGATGAAAACGAGCATCAGAATTCAGGAGACGCTGCAGCCTTGTTACCTTTTCACAAGCATTACTAACACAGCCTCAGCTCTACTTAAAGGGATTTATAAGCAGCACTGTAAGTGTTATTGTGCTATGCTGAAGCTGACTCTCCATCTTTCCTCGTGCTCTCCCCACCAGGAGCGCTTCAGCTACGTGTGCCCAGATCTAGTCAAAGAATTCAACAAGTACGACACGGACGGCTCCAAGTGGATCAAGCAGTACACCGGCATCAACTCCATCAGCAAGAAGGAGTTCACCATCGACGTGGGCTACGAGCGCTTCCTGGGGCCGGAGATCTTCTTCCACCCAGAGGTCAGTGCGGTGTCAGTCAAAGCAGAGAACAAAACTGGAGCATTTCACTTCGAACCTTCATCTGTGTGATAATTATTTTTGACATGTTGGTGCATACGCTGCACAGTATAACATGTCTTCTTTGTTTACCTTTTTCCCAGTTTGCCAACCCTGACTTCACCCAGCCGATCTCTGAAGTAGTGGACGAGGTCATTCAGAACTGCCCTATTGATGTCAGGCGTCCTCTCTACAAGGTAAGCTGATGTTCACCATGACGACAGGTTTGTGTGAAATAGAGCTCTGATCCGGCCCAAAAATCGGGCCCGAGCCGTCATGAAGGCTCACAGTTTCTGTCCGAGCGCGACCCAAGCCGGACCCACGCAGCAGTTTTGAGCCCAAGCCTGATTTAAAAATCCCAACTGTGTACTGTAAAAACAGGCCTATAGTATATAACATTTTACATATTATAAAATACATGTTTTTTAATGTTAAAACATGTGTTACAAGCTAAGGGCTTGCGTGTTTTCTCACACTGCTTCTTCCTCCTCTCTTCCTTCCATCATCTTGTGCACGACAGGTTCTGCAAAGCGGGCTGCACCCCTCAGTGTGTCTGGTACGCACAGTGATGGTGATGCAGCACGTAGATGTTGATCACCAGTCTTTGACTCATTCGTTTTCCATCCCTCTCTGCCCTGCGTTGTCTCTCTCTCCCCTGGTTCTCCACATGTTTCGTCGCTTTCCTTCTCTCTCTCCGCCCTCTTTCTCTCTCTTTTTCTCCTGATTAAGTCCATGTAAACTCCTGCCAAAGTTTCATTTAAGCATGAGAAACTTCACAACAGTTTCATTAAAAAGAACAACAAAAAACCCGTTCAATTGGCATGAACCAGACCCGATTCAAACCCAAGAGAATAGTGAGAAATTACAGCCCGGGTGGCCTGAACCCGGCAAGTCGGATTGGGCCCAATAAGCTTTGGGCCCAGAACCAAGGCTCTTGTATGAAACAGGCTTTGTTGGGTTAAGATCTTTGAATCTTAACCGAATGATGATAAGAATTAATCGATGATTGATGAATCGCTTGTTAAGAATATAAGCGAACGTGTGAATATAATGGACTAATCAGTATGCTATGAAATGCTGTCAAAAGAAATGCAATGTGTTGCTGTGAGCTTTGACTGAGGATAAAACGCATTCAGTATTGTTTGTAATAAGCAAAGTTTTAACTTTTTTTCAATAACAATTAACAGATTAATCGATCATTAATTTTACAGATTAATCAGTGAATGAAAGTGCTTAAGACCTGTTTTGACTCATGGGAAATCAGACAATTTGTTACTTAACTTTGCAGCCTATCAGTTTTGGCGTATCATGATTGAAGGGATGATCAACAGTTGTTACTTTTCATGTCGACATTAGGGGAATTTAAATTTTCAATTAATAATCTGCAGGATCTGCCTACTATGAATTTAGAGATGTTTCTGGTGCAGCAGCGTGTCCACTTGCTGAGCCCCGTTAATCAGCACAGGAGTGCATTTTAAAGCCTTAATTACAATCCAGAAGCAGAATTATCTTAAATTCAGCTTGAATTCTTTCCTAATCTGCAACATGTTAATGTGGAGGTTGAAAAACAGTTCCTCAAGTGCTTCTTCTTCTACACCTTTGTAATCCCCGTCACATTTTCTTCCACAGAACATCGTTCTTTCGGGAGGCTCCACCATGTTCAGGGACTTTGGGCGGCGTCTGCAGAGAGACTTAAAGAGGACGGTTGATGCCCGACTGAAGATGAGTGAGGAGCTGAGTGGAGGCAAGCTCAAGGTGAGTGTGCGCTTTAATTTATACGCAGCGAAGATCGATACTGCTCGACAACACACAATTACTGTGTGAGGAGAGAAAGTGAGAAAAAATGTAAAGTTGATGTCCTTTCTTACTCTAGCTATTGTCAGCACAGATTGTGTGCAGAATGTAGATGAGTTGCTTCCAATAACCAATGTATAAAGAATAAAGCCAGGGGGGCTGAACGTAATTGAAACGTTTCACCTTCAGGGAAAAAGTATGTAGTTGGTCTCTCCTGCCTCCTGCTTAGTTGCTCAAGCCGTGAAGCAATACCTGTGATTCAGCTGGGTGTTAAATGTCATCCAGCCTCAGGCTGAGCTGACTGCCATCTGTAAATCCAACTCCACCATGGAGGAAGCAGATGGTGAATGTAGCCAATCAGAAAATAAAATAAAACTTTTCACAGGTGATATGAGATGTTTTTTTCTAAAAGAGAAAAAAAAACTGACATCAGGTCCAAAATATCCTAGACATGAGGAAAACACATTTCAGGGATTCAGCTTATAGACATGTGTCCAAGCCCTAATTATGTGTGTAAACATACATGTACATTTCATGTTTAAACAGGATCCTATTTTCCCATGTTTTTGTGTCAGAGTGACTAGTGGGGTAAAAACAATTATGAAATTATCTTAATATTGAACAAGAGCTAGTAGCAGCAATACTGGCTTCAATGTAACCACATCTGGCAGGTGCCCCCCTTCATTTTCCGTCCGCTCAAAATGTGCGTTGTTTTCTCCACCGATGGGCTCAGAATGAGGGGTCGACAGATTATCGGCTTGGCCAATTATCGGGACAGATATTTTGCATTTTGCCGATATTCTGTATCAGCGACCATAAAAATATAACGCTTAATTAATGAAAAAGTGTGTGTATTAAAGTCAGCCTCCCCAGGGGAGGCAGTCTGCTATACATGTGAAGACAATGTCAGCATGTGAGGAACTATTACTTTGTAAAAACCTCTGGGAGCTATTTTAACTTATTCAACGTCACAAGAAAGTTGCAGGGAATTTGCTGCATATGATGTTAAAAGTTTCGGTTTTGATTAAACAGTTTCACTTTTATTGTAAATGCATATCGGTTCCAGATATTGGTTATCAGTCTCAATAACTACTAATAATGGGTATTGGTATCAGCCCTGAAAAACAGTATCTGTGAACCCCTACTCAGAACGTTATGCAAGTGTCCATTTCTCTGAACCTTTTGCTCGTTCTGGTCCATTTTGTGTCCGAGTCATGCTGAAGGAGAAGTGCCGATCTGAAATCTCATGAGAGATTTCAGAGACTTGTTGCTGGAATTAAACCGTGGAAACAAAAGTGAGAATTGTATAGTTGGCAAAAGTTTGTTGTGTTGGACAGGTTCTCACAGAGTGCTTGAGGTGCTTACAGTACTTGAATTTGGCACTCCGAAATTTAAGTTCAGAAATAAAATCAGACAGGTTTCAACTTGCTCCTTGAAAAAGTACTCAAATAAAATTGAGAGAACTGAAAATAAGTTATTTTATGAAACGTATTAGCAAAATGTTTTGAAAATGGAGGCTAAGAATAGCCGTGCTTGTAATGATTTCAAACACTGTAAGATCGGTATGAGCTTAGAGCTCAACAGGCTGGTAACTACTAGTAGATAGCTGCTGCTAGGGGAGGGTTTTGATAAAGTCAAAACCAGAAGACAAATAATAAATTAATTAAACGTAAATAAATAAACATAAGATGTAAAGTGTGGATATAAAAATATATATAGAGAAATAGACCAAAAGCATCAATTACAGAGGTAATAAAAGCAATAAAATATAAAAGATAAAAGGAAATAAAATAAATAAATCGTGAATTAAAACAGTATATTAATAATAATGGAATACTAAAAATAATTTGATGATTCAAGTCATTGATTCTGCGAGCCTCATCTTCTCAGGCAGGAAATGAAATGAAAAATTCTGCATGATTTTAGAACAATACTTTCTTGTCAGTGAGACTTGGACACAAAATGATATCCTGAGCCTGTCAGAGGCTACACTTACAGTGGATGTAAATTGAAAGCGCTCAGTTGGCTCTGCTGTGTAGTTTTTAATTTCTGTGAAATGAGGACAGTTTCTGGGGTGCCTGGTGGATCAGTGGATAGAGCGGTGCCCCCATGTATGGAGGCAGCCCTTTGCTGCATGTCTCCCCCTCTCTCTCTCCCTCTTTGCTAACACTAACACTGTCCTGTCAATTAAAGGCAACAAAAGCCCCAAAAAATAATCTTGAAAAAAAAAAAAGAATCTTTAATATCGTTAAAAGCTCCCTCTATTTGATCCATCTTATTACATCAGGAGTTTTAAACATCAGTATTCACAAACTGCTTTAAAACATGTGTATTTCAGTATGGAATTCATGAGAGAATGATTTAGAAGACAGTATCTGTATGTTTCACTTCCAAAAAAAATATAAAAGGACATAATAATTAGACAATATGAAGTTGCCAGGTAGTGTTTTTGGTGAGGTGCTGTGTATGGTTTTTGAGTATTAAGTATTGACTGCTAAATAACTGACGGACAGACCATCTGCTGTTATTTGTTGATTTATTTTTGAGAAAGGGGGCTGGTAAAATAAGATTCTTATCTCCTTGCCCCTTTTTGATCATGTAATGTAACATACCATATAACTAGTGTTCTGATTTGAATTATGCATTTTCCATTATCAGAATAAAAAAGTGAAAGGAAGAAGTCATCCCATCACCACATCCATCCCAGTACTGTTTCCTCCCCCGCTGCAGCTCCTCTGCTTTAGAGTAACTGATCCTGATTGTTCTCCCTCTCCTCCCTCCGCAGCCCAAACCAATCGATGTCCAGGTCATCACTCATCATATGCAGAGATACGCAGTGTGGTTTGGTGGATCAATGTTAGCATCAACTGTAAGTATTTCAAACACGCACCCGCACTCTGTTTATCACCAGGTATGAGTTATACGTTATGACAGGAGCGTGGTGTTTACTTTTAAGTTAAACCGACATTATTTCGATCACCTCGTGTGACATTGAAGGCCGCGCTCTGCTTTAGTTCAGTCCTCACTTGCTGTGTCATTTATTTTCGTCCCACTGAGTAGAAGTGAATGCAGTGGGTGGTCCTGACATTTCATTATTCTTTCTCCCCCTTTGATGCGTTTTTTGTGTGAGCGTAGCAGATCATTTTAGCAGCGTGAAACATGACTGGGAGCAAAGGTTTCTGACAGCTGATTTGCAAACGGGCTAATTGATGTGAGAGTTGGAAAAAATAGTCCCCTGAGAGGAAAAAAAATCTCTTTTGAGTTCCTCAGTTAAAGAAGACTTCATATTCTGTTAGCAGCTTCTTTAATTGTCTTCTTCTTGATGTAACCATTCAGTACATTTTCATACAATAAAACAGATTATTATTGTCAGCTCTATAACACTGCTTCTTACAATACAGTTTTCATTATTTAAAGTCCTACTTAAATTACTTTTTTTTTTTTAAATTAAGAGCACTGTTTACATGTAATTCACAGAGCCGACCTTTATGCTGTACTAAGAAAGACATAAAATTACAATTTCAGACTTTAAAGCTTTTACTTTTGCTTCCCAAAAACAGCTACCTCAGTGCAGCTTTTCTCAGCAGCAGCACCTGCAGTTTGTTTAAAATGAATAAAATAACCATCATGCGTGGACTAATGAAACAACACCAGCTGCAGAAAGTAGATATGCAAATACAGTGGAAACCACATATCCTGATCACGTCTGTCCGGGTCAGACTGATCACTGTAAGCTGATGAATCACCAAGTTTTCATTTATTTCTCATGCAGATAAAGCCCCTTTCCCACCACACAAAAACCCAGTAAAGCCCACTAATATCTAACTTTTTTCTTTAGCTGCAAAGGTTACAATCAGCATTCATTCTCTGGACCATTGACTCTTTTTCTGTTCTGTTCATTTTTCTATTTTTGCCCCTTTTGCTGTGCAACTTAGCATGTAGTATATTGAAAATAATTCTTTTTTGTGTTTTTTCACATAAAAACATAGAGGCATCATGCAAAAATCTGCCAGTTAAAGGGTTACAATTATGAAAATTAATGAATATTTGATATTTATAATTAGGTATGATGGTTAGAAAATAACTTTAATATATATTTTTAAAGCTTAATTTTTGAAAAGTGCATTTTGTGTGCAGAGCAATATGAGTGTGAGTATTTGACACTGCACAAATATAATAATGTAAAAAAAAACCCCCAAAACAACAACTGCTAATCATTGACATATCCCAGGCTGAGATGATAAAAAAAACTATTTTGCATGTAGTATATTGAAAATATATATATATGTTTTTCATCTAAAAACATAGTGTCATCATGACAAAAACCTGAAATTTAAAGGATTAAAATTCTGAATATTCATGAATATTTGATATGCATGAGTGGGACTGATGTTGGTTAAAAAATGATCTCAGTGAAAGTAGAAAATAATATTAATGTATAATATTTTTTGATTCTGAAAAGTGCATTTTGTGCAGAGCGATCCGAGTGTGTGTGGTATTAAAGCAGGTCTAAAGGGTTATTGATGCGTTCGGCCCGCGTTGGTGCTCACCATCGTTTTCTTTGCGCTTCCAACAGCCCGAGTTCTACCAGGTTTGCCACACCAAAAAGGATTACGAAGAGATCGGGCCGAGCATCTGTCGCCACAACCCCGTGTTCGGAGTCATGTCTTAACTCTGGAGCTGCGGAGTCTAACGGCGGCGGGTGGGGGCGGTGCAGTTAGGCCGTGGAAAGGACAGGATCAGGAGGTGGGGGATGGCGGTGCTTCTGTGCTTTTTGATTACTTGTTTCAGCTTTGGATGTGTGGGACGAGAAGGCGATCCAGAATATATAAAGGAAAAAAAAAGACCAGACCAAACACAGAGCGGCTGGAAAATTTATTGTGAATGTTCCTTTTTTTCTTTCTTTCTGTTTCTTTTTTTTTTATTATTATTATTTTTTTGTCAAGATGAGGGAAAATGGTTTGTAAGCCAAAACAGTTTTAAGAGCATTTCTGGATCTGTTGAGAACATGCAGTGAGTGATGATGATATAGATTATGATGACGACTATAAAGATGGTGTTGGTGGAGGCTGAGCATGATGACAAAAAAAACATCGAAATATCCTGACACCAGAACATATTATTTATGTTTATACGAGTCCAGGCAAGATCCGATGACTCTGGAGATCATTGACGACTTTAGAACATATTATTCTCTCCTTTTATTGTCTGCATTCTTTTCCCAGCTTCAAATGCACATGTCTGTGTATCACGGTAAGAGCTTGTTTATATTTCATACAAAAGTTTTTATATGTAAAACTTGGGAAATCAGGGGTAAAAAAAAAAAGTAAAAGATGCCAATATCAGTGAGAGACTGTTTGAACCCACGATGCAGCTTTGATACACAGTATCTTCTTGAGTTTTGAGCAGGTGTTGTGTTCTTCCCCACACGTGTCATTTCTGTCTGCCCTTTAATTCTTTAACCAGGACATTTAATTTCCATCTGCTTTCACTTGAGACAATGTCAGGATTCCACCTCTGTGATGCAGTGAGAGAGAAGAGAGAGGACGTTATAAAGATGAATAAGAACGACTGTCAGACCAGTATTGTTAGACTAGAATTTTTTTTTATTATTAAATACCAAATTATTAAAAGAATGGGATTTGTGTATTTAATGCCTTGCAACATTCCAATAAAGGCTCAAATTTGTTTCTAAGTAGTGAAGTCTTTGTCTTTACTTTTTGCTTATTTTATGCTTGATGCTCATGCATTTTTATTAGGGCTGCATTCAGTGTTCATTTTTCACTCTTTAACCCTTTGAAACCAGGTGTGACATCACTTTTCACTATTTACTATTTAAACCTTGAAGCTCTGACAAAATTGGTGTGATTTCTTTCAAAAATATTGGAGAAAGGCAATAAGCAACTCAAAAATGTTCAACAAATTGCAAGAAGTTAGTAGATTTTAGATAATTATTTTAAAAAAGCTACAGAAAAATGTCTAAGTGAAAAAAGAAAAAATAGGGAAAGCCTATATTTATAATTATTAGAATTACATATACTGTATATAAAATGATGTTTTAAAGTTGTGATTTTTTTAAAACTTCCAGATCGTTTCCTTGTTTGTTTGTTTTTTAACTTTCCTTTTTATTTTTTTTTAAACTAATTTTCAGGTAATTTTCTTTTACTTTTTACAAATGTATTGCTAATTTAGGGTAATTTCTTCATTCATTACTCTTTTTTTCTTTCCATGTTTTTGAAAGAAATCAAGCCAATTTGCTCCAGTTTCAAAGGGTTAATTTGTTTGTCACCTAAATGTTTGAAAACACTGAAAAATTAAAGAGCTTGGGGAGCTAAATTAGGGTTGTCTAGTCTATGGTTCATTGACCGGGTGTGGCCCAACAACATGAGGTATTTTAAAAAACAAAATATATTTGACGTAAATTTGATTAAGCTGCAGTTCCTATTGTGGCCACAAAGTGTCACTATCATCACATCAGTCACAGGAAGCACACTGAATTTATTCAGCACCTATTTGAAAAGCACATGCACTTCTTTACAAAAGGGGGAAAAGTGTAACTGTTCACATCACTAATCACACTACCCAAACAAAAACTGCAGATTTTCATTTCTTTATTTATTTTAGTCTTAAGCTCTGATCACGAATGAAAATCTGGAAGCAAACTTTATGTTTTGTTTTTGTTTGTAAAGTAATAATTAATATTCATTTTATGATTTTTTTTATTTTTATTTTTATTAAATCTACAGAAAAGCTGTGGAGGTGTTGTTGGAATTCTGCAGGTGCAGATTCAGTGTGAGTTGATCACAGAATTCAACTGGTGCTTTTAACATTTCACTGCTCTAATGAAAGACATCAATCAGTTCTCTGTTGTGTAGAGAATCAAATTTAAAGATACAGTATGTACCCTAGAAATCTTATCCTCAGCCTCCAAGATCTACAATGTGGAAATGATATATATAAAATACTTACTGGGAACATTTTACTCTCCAAATTTCAAAAATCGACCCTAAGGACGAAGCTTGGTGCCTCCACCTTTAAGGTTATGCACGTCATTAAGTTGGAATTTTTCTGCTAACTGACAATGAAAGTCATTTTTATTTTGATTTCTGCCTGAAATTGCCCCTAGTTCACTGTGCTGTCTTTTCTATTTTGTACTGGTAATTGTAAAATTACATGTTGCAACATGAGAACTAATATGGTGTTTTGGTTTTTGCTAGATTTTTTTCAAAAGCATTGGAGAAAGGCAATTAGCAATGAAAAAAAGGTATTAGCCAAAGATTTGCAAGAAATTAGTAAAAAGTACAAGAGGATTACCAGAAAAATAGGTAAATTAATGAATGAATGAATGAATAAATAGATAAAAAAAATTAAAGTTAAAACAAGGCAAAGAAGAAAGTGTACTTAAAAACTTATAATAAGTCCATAATATAATGTAAATGTACTTATTACTTGCAATTTAGAGAACATTTATTTCCCGGTAAAAAAAAAAAATAGAGGAAAATGTCTATTCAACTATATTTCTAATGATCGTAATTAATATAATTATTTATGCTTTTTTGTCAGGTCATTTCCTTGGCTTTCATTTTTGGCTTTCAGGTAATTTTCCTCTTTGTTTTCTTTCTTTTAAAATGTTAAGTAGAAAATCACCAGGCTTGAGGTCTTGGCACACACAAAGAAAAGGAAGCTAAATCCTACATTAGAACACTATCTACCTCACGCAGTAGAAAGATTGTAAAGACCAGCAGTCTGTGCTCCAAATTGAATGTATTAATTTAATTTCAATTTATGCTTTATTTTTATTTCATTTTATATACATTTTTGAATCTTATCTATTTTCAGTTTGTATCTTTGTCTAGCTTTTCTTTTTCCTGTTTTACACTTTATTTGTTGTCTTGCAAAACAAATTTAGTTTAAAAAAAGGAAAAAAGAGAAAGAAAAAGAAAGAAAAAGAGAAAGCCATCAAATCTCGCCCAAAACTGCGAGATTACAAGTGACTCCAGAGCATCCGCGAGGTCAAGGGTTAAACGCCAGTTTAACCTGGGCGACTGTTGGGAGCTAGGCTAAGATCAGAGCCTAGCCTAAGATCAGATCTGACTCTGCAGCTCTTCTCAAGGTGAGTCCACTGATTAAGCTGCTAACTGTTGGTTTTTAACGCAGATTTGTTTACTGGCTGTATTAAAGTCTGCTATGTAAAACTTTGAGAAATGGCAATGGCAATTTGTGGCACTTTGGTGGAATTATCTAGCTTTTGCCATGGTTTGACAGGCTCGGATGCAGACATCCATTGCATTTTTTCCAGGTCAGTGTGTAATGTGTGTTGTGTATCAAAGCACAGGTTGCTAAGTATAGGGCTAACAGTGATGTATTTTTATTAGTCTGGCTCTTCTTGGCAGATAGTGGTATTGGCATTTTTTTCCATGTTTCTAATCAAGTTTAACCCTTTGAACCTTCGAAATTATCTTTGTGTGCTGCTTTTAGATGCTTTTCACACGTATTTTAACGTTTGAACCCTTAGAAAATCAGTGTTATTTTGTTCCAAAACATTAGAAAAAAGGCAATGAGCAACTTGGTAAGAAGTGTTCCACAAATTGCAAGAAATTAGTAGATTCAGGAAACTGTTTTAAAAAGGCTAAGAGACAATGTCTATGGAAAAAAGAAAAAAAATGTATTAGTTTAAAAACTATATTTAAGTACATATTTTAAATCCTGTAAAAATAAAGTAGGCCACTGGAAAGGCATAGGCAGTACCACGGCATTGTGTTGTCCTGAGTATTTAGAAGTCCTGACAGTATGATTTTAAATGCTATGAAAAATATGGACCCTCATCATTCTATTGACATTATACTGGAGAGGCTGTAATGATGTTTTCCATGCAGTGTAAATCATGTGCCATGGAGGTTACACTTGCGCCACATTGCATGAGGGCTTTTATTTTGAAATGGAAAAGAAAAAAAATATTTCTTCAAATCTGTGACTGATAAAGACATTGAAACCGTAGAGGCGGTATAGAGTCAACATAATTATCAAAGGACAATTTTTACTGGCTGTTTTTGCTGAAACCTGTGCGCATCATGCAGAAAAAATCAGCAAGACTCCATTTCAACAACATGGGTGCTGAAAACCCCCACACAGTGATACCATCATATACCATATATCCCGGTAAAATCGGGATATATGGTATATGACGGTGTGAAAAAAAAGCCTATTACTGGCTTGAAAATAGTTTTGAGTAATGTGTTACACTGTTGTTATCCTGTCCGTTAGCTTTAACTTGAGTCTCTTGCTTTACGATAGCTCCAGTGTGATAACATTGTGGGTAGTATGTGTAGTTGAACTGTGGTAGACTTCTCTTTATTGAACTAGTACATGGATATCCCTGTTCCCACCACAGCGAAACTTCGCTGGATGATGCAAAACATGTCATTCGGCAGAGTTTTGCTGGCTCTCTGGCTGATGTTTGATCTACAGAATGTGCTTTGGCATTTTTGTGTTAGCTGCCACCCATGCCTCATGTCTCTTTCTAAAACTTGGGCAAACTTGATCAAATAGTGAATATAAATCAATATTCTGTTGCTGCATTGCTTATTTCTTTCTTCAAATGTTTTCATTAGTTATTGTTATTGGTCTGTTGCAGTGCAGTGCATTCTGGTAGTTGTAGGTTTTCTACCATCTTAAGTAAAGATGAATGCCCACAGCCCTTTTTGTTTAGTCATATAACACCAATTTCAAAAGTATTTGAGTCTTTCTACTGCAGAGACAGACTAATTCTAATAAAAGATCATCTTTCCAGAAGAGACATTGCCTACTTATTGTACACTAGTGTGGTTTGGTTGTGGTTTTTAACTACATTTCATAATGCCACTTTTGCATGCTTTTGTCATCTATATGGTATGATGTTTTTTTTATGTGGCAAAACAATGCCAGCATCTCATCAAACTCAAACTTTCACGAGGTAGTTGTGTTTTGGTCCTGTAGGGCAATAATACAAGGATTACTACCAGAAAACTTAAAGAGAAACCCCCTCCTTTCTCTGAAATACCTTTATGTATCTTACCAATTCAGTGCAGCATTTAGAAAAGTTTTGTACAACTACTGCAAACTTGTCTATGAGACTTGTTGTTTATGTCCTTGCACAAATTGAATTTAAAATGTGAAGTTGTACTCGTGAGACAGTGGGTTGCAGACAGGCCAACAGAAATTCAGACCAAAAACATAAACAATGAGGAAAATAGGGGGAAGCATTTTGCAAAGTGTTGCAGTGGGTTCCAAAGTCTTATGGAAAACTTTCCCAAGAGAACTGAAGCTCCTCTAGCAGCAGATGAACACTTAGGGACTGTTTGGTGCATTTTACGTTCTTTTCATTCTTAATTTTTTTGAAAATTTTGGCTGTGTCTGCATATGCATATGGCAAACGTTTTGGCAAGATTGTGTGTTTTTGTTTATATATTGGGTGTCTTTTTTTAAATTATATATGGCATATTGATAAAATACATTGTATTTCCATTGGGTGCACTGTCACAGTCATGTTGCTGCAAATGATTGACACATCCCAGGCTTTCGATAATCACAACAAAATAAGAAAAAAATCTGCATGTAATATATTAAAGATAATTATTTCATCTAAAACATAGTGACAGAAACCTGGCATTTAAAATAGGGGTGGGTGATATGGCAAAAATATCATATCGCGTTTTTTTTTAAGGCAGGATCACGATCACAATTTTATCACAATTCTTTTTCATTTGGGATTCTGACACTAATTTACATGTTACTGAACAGTGCAACCAAGCTAATTTCACAATTAAAAAAATATAGCCCTAAAATAAAAAAGAATAACACAGCATTTAGGCTGAGGTACACTTTTGAAGAGATTTCAATCTGTGTGTGCAATTTTATTTTCCACTTTTTTGATGGGAACCATTCTTTTGTGAGGTAAAAAATTATCTGAAGTCTTTTGGGGGACAAATACTTCAGTGTTTTCATTTTCATCCATGACTTCTGACTTGTGAAATAAAGGGGGAGGGGAAAGACAGCCAAGACTTGACAGTTTGCTATGACTGGTTTATCTGGGTATGTATGGGGAAGGCATGAAACAGACCAGCAAGTAGTGAGCTTCAGCTGAGAAAAAACAAGACTAGGTTAAATCCTAGTATATGGCTGGACCGTGTACAGTGGTTCCCAACCTTTTTCCTTCAGAGACTTATTTACTATCACTGAGTACACTGAAGACATATTTTAGGGATATTTCATATTAAAATAAGAGAAAGGTTGAAAATGAGCTAATGTCCCTGTGGCCCCAGGCCCCCCCATCACTACGTCTGCCCCTGGTTATAATAATGAGAGCTCAGTGCAAGCGGCTGGATGAGACACGGAATGATGCGCTCTAAATATTTCCATCCAACTGACTGAACCTAAAACGAACACAAAATAGACTTTAGAAGTCTAAAGAAGTCACTTTCCACCTCTGAATATTTGTCTGTTGGTTCATTCAGAACTTTGGTGCTGTGAGGAGAAGCTCCACTGTGTCTGTTTGTCTCTCTCTAACTGTACTGTGCTTTTGGGCGATCAGCTGTTTGATCCCTGATAATGAAATGCTGCTCGGTTGTCAAATAATCGGCTGTATTCTACAGTCAGTCCTTCATTGCATTACATGATTGTTCAACACTTCTGCTGTCACAGTGTTTTGGCGTGAGATTTGCTTTGGTGTCATGAGAGCGCAAGACTGACAGTGAAAGCGTGTGTAACACGCCAGGAGTGTGAGAGTTGGCAACCTTTAAATATGTTAAAATGCAGAACAATACACTTATAACGATGTGTCGTATGTATGAGCTTAGAACTACAACAGAGATAATGTGGACTGTAGCACAATACAACAGTCTCTCTGTGATGTTGTGGACACATTCTAATTCTTTACTATCTGATATTGTAATATTGCACACCCCCACTTTAAGGGGTTAACATTTTGAAATAATTCATGAATATTTGATGTTTATATAAATAATAAATGTTGCTGCTGATCATTGACATATCCTAGGTTGTGATAATAAAAAAATAATAATCTACTTAGCATGTAGTATATTGGAAATAATGTATTTTTGTGCTTTTTTCATTAAAAAACATAGTGGCATCATGAAAAAATCCTGGCATCTGAAGGGTTAAAATTCAGAAAATTAATGAGTATTTGATATTTATGACTAGGAAGGCCTAAAAATTAAGTCAACAAAAGTGGAAAATGATATTAATGTATAATATTTTTTAAATCTTTTTTTTAAACGCAGTGGACCGTCGGACCCAGCTCATCCCCCTAAACAAAACATCATAAAACAAAGACCGAAAACTGGGCTGCCGGTGACCTCCAATCCCAACCTAGAATTTCAAACAGAATAAAGGAAAGCTTAACAGAGGGCCATCGCTCTGTTGTCCCTGCTGTTGCTGTGGCCCTGTGAATGAAGCGTTCAACACAGAGAGCGCGAGCGTCATCATTGCCCGGCCTTACCCTCCCCCCCGGAGCACCTCAGAGACCTGTTATTAAAGTCTTGTTTTCAACATTTTGATCTCTGCAGTATGGATGACAGATGAACTTGAACAACACAGCCTCATCTAAATTGAAGGCGAGTGTTGCCCCTGTGCTGGTAATCACTTCTCACTGAAAGTCAAACAATACAACACAAAACCAGGTGGAAATCTGCATCTAAATAGTGTTATCCTCCTGTCAGAAAGTCAATTAGGGACAAAGCTGGCGCAGGGGCAATTGTGTTTGTGTGAGATTGTTTTCAGCTGGCAAGGATGAATCAAGCTTTTGACGTCCATATTTAACTTGAAGAGTTTTCAAATTTGTCTGAATAGTTCCAGGTAGACCTGGGCGATATGGCTTTAAAATAATATCACAATATTTTGAAGGAATATTACGATACGTGATATATATTGCAGTATTTCTTAGTATCCTTCAAATTAATGTCAACTACTAAAATAAAACAAATATTGAATGAACTGCAATTACAATAATGCTAAATAAGGTACAATAAAGCTATAGTAGCTACTGTCAAATAATAAAGTTGAATACACTGCTGTTATAATAACATTTAATGAATAAGGATAAAGAAAGTTAAAGTACTTTTATAATGCAATTTTAAAATGTATTGTCATAATTAAATCAACCGAGGACCCATGGTGCTTTTATTTTGAAAGACCTAGTTCATTTCAGTCTGGAAGTGTAGATGTTTTTGCTGTGGGCTTGAAGCCTCTGGTCAACAGTTTGTTGTTGTGTTAGCAGACAGTTAAACAGACATCGCGGCAACTTTAACTGTGAGGATTAACTCCCTGTAAGCTGGCAACAAACTGGCAGCACTCCAGTTGACATATTAATATTTGCAAGTCTCACTGGTGCTCCATGGTCACAAAATATGAGAGATAAAAGAGAGAGAAAATATAAGATAATATACTAATAGTATTTGCAAATCACAGTAGTGCTCCAAAATGTGACTGGAGTCCTGCAGAAGTCCTGCTGTGTGTGTGTGTGTGTGTGTGTGTGTGTGTGTCTGTGTGTGCGTGCGTGCGTGTGTGCATGCGTGTGTGTATGCGTGTGTGTGTCTGAGTGAGGCAGAGAGCTGCAGGAGAGAGCGAGAGAACCAAAATGCCAGTGGCTCATAAAAACAACACATTTTATACTCGGTGGTTACGATAAAGTTATTTTATACATCACACGAGGAACTGGCCGAGATACATCTAATATATTCGATATATCGCCCACACCTAGTTCCAGGTTAAGATTTTCTTTTAAATTGTCTCTTTGAAGGTGACTGATACGCGTTCAGAGAAACTGAACAAGGCTTTTTCTTTTTTTGTCATATTATGCCATATCAAAGTGCTGATGTTTTCTGCATTTTAATATTCTGTTCATATTCAATATTCTGTTCTACATTATGCTTGAAGTTCTTTATCTGACCAACAGATGTCACACTCTCCACATATCTAAATTTTCTTTTCTTTCTGAACTGGTATGACTTTTGTACCTTTGCATGAACATGCAGCCTAATGGAAAGTAATTCATTTGGGTCTTTAGCAGCAAGATGCTCACACGACTCAGTGACTGAAAAGACATCCTTTAAAAAGGTCCTCCTTTTTGCAGCAGTTTGGGTGAAAGGTCTCAGTAGTGGGAGGAATTAATGTCCAAACCAGCACCTTGTGCAAAATGATGTGCAGGCACCATCCAAAGAGACTGCAGGAAGGTTAAATACGGATACGTCAAAGCAGGCAGATCGATTTGACAGGGCATTTCCTCTTGGAACCTAAATTGCCATCGCTTTCACTCCTCACAGCCAATGTCCTGATTCATTTGAGAGCTAATGACACATATACTGCAGTGACTGCTGGTCATTGTGCCTCATAGTAGAAAGTAATATCTTTTTATCTTCAATAACAAGCCAGAAATCAGATGCTGGCTCACTTGAGTGGGTGCCAATCACAAGATGAAGGCTGAAGCACTCTGTGAATGTTGGTGGTTATAATGTCAAGCTAAAGATGGCTGCTTGGTACAGAAACACAGAGGATGTGCCATTTATTTTGCAAAAGATGTGTTTTATATTTGTGACTCTCCATATGAGAGTGAGGCTGAAATGTCACTCCTTATATGAAATGATCAGCAATAAAAAAAACAAGGCTTTTAATTACAAATTTACCAAAATCCAACAGGCCGATGTGCTGAATAGCCAAAACAAGGTGTCATTATACAAAATGGCGCTACTATATGTTTGTTTGGAATAAAACAAAGGCAGCCAAAGCATGACTGTAAATGACACATTTGAAGCTCAAATTATTGAGAAGAAAAGGTGCAACAACGAAGTATTTCGAGGCTTTACTGTTTTGCATGTCTACAAATTCTTAAACATGTGGAGCTATTCTCATGATGCTCCACTTTGTTTGCCAATGTTCTGTACCTTGTCATTTTCAAATTTTAAAAGACCCAAATCTTAATATTTCCCTTTTTGAAAGTAGGGCTGGGTGATACGGCTAAAAAATGATATTGTGATAATTTAGACTATATTACGATACATGATATGTATCTCGATATTTTTAGATCTCCTCTAAACTACTGTAGATTACTAAACTACAAAATTATTAAATGAACTACAGTTACGATAGAGTTTAATAAAATATTGTCATTATTAAGGTAAATAAAGTACTGTTTTAATCAACTTAAATAAAACAATATCACAAAAAAGTTAAATAAAGTACTGTTTTAATCAACTTAAATAAAACAATATCACAAAAAAGTTAAATAAAGTACTGTTAGAGTTAAATTAATCAAAGCATAACTGGTGCTTTTATTTTGAAGCACAAGACTCGTCTGGGGCTGGAAGTGTTGATGTTTTTGCTGTGAACTTAAAGTCTTTGGTCAACAGTTGATGTCAGGAATTGGTGTAAAGTTATATCATTAGCGTGGCGTCTCATAGTTTAATGATTTATTCACTGTAAAACAAACTAACAGCTCTCCGCTTCATACACTAATAATACATGCAAGTGGCACTGGTGCTTAATGTGACTAAACAGCGATATATATCACAATAATAGATTCTGTGAAAAGACTTTTTTTGTTTTTCAAGTGGAAAGAGGCTATTTTAAAGACTGTTTCATTAATGTTTATGATTGAATTTGGCTCATTCAATAGTCTCATGATAGACTAAATTACTTTAGAGAGCTCAATTTTTTTCTTTGTTTTTTTGGCACAAAAGGGGGAATAATTAACAAAAACAATATAATCATCAAATGGCGTGTCAAAGCTGTAAGCCTGGTCCACATACTGTTCACTAGTAGAAGAACAAACCTCAGTCTTTTGTAGGTAAGTGCTAGCAACTGAATATCTTGCTTGACATTTGGGAATATTACTAGCTGTTGTGCAGTATGTATACTGGCTAATGCTTAACTTTTCAGAACTAATTAATTGGAAGGGTACTCATTGAATGCTGTCTCTATTTTCCCTACATTACTACTTAATTACAGTTATTTCCAGGAAACTTCCCGGGAAATTAGCAGAAAATTACACCTGTAAAATAAAACATCACCATTAAGTGTTGCAGAAAAGTGGTTGCAGTCTATTGGTTTCTTTTCACAAATTTCCATCATTATTTGTGTTTTTTGTTCAGTCTGCTGCTCGCCTTCACTTACTACTGCCCCTACCATTCATGGATTTCTTGGGGATGTGTCTTCTTTCTTTCTTTCTTTCTTTTTTGCTGTTGTTAAAGGTTCAGCACTCAAATAAAATAATTTTATATCCTAGTCATGAACAGAGTGAGTGTTTGGCTGTGTTCATCATTAGTATTTTAAATATTTCATGGTTATTTTCTGCACCAAATGGATTTTGAACTATATTTAGTTGGCGGCTGCAGGATACGTCTTGTTAATTTCTAGTATGCATAACCAATACTCTGAAGGAACATTGGATATGCTGTGGCAAACATCTCGCGGGATAAAAACAAGTTAAAAACAAGTACTGTGTATCAGTCAAGAGATAATAAAATATCTCAGCAGTCAGTCAAAAAAACAAACAAACAACTAATCTACTGATTAGCACCTTCCCCTATTATGTGTAATCATGCGATTTGGTAGTCTAATATGAAAGTTAGAACTCTTTCTTCATTAAAAATCAGTCACAACTTCTGGCTATACACCAAGCACAATCCAAGCTTTGGTGCAGTGCTGATTCAATCTGGTTGTACCCTAATGGATAGCAGTGCACTGAAAAGTTTTATTTTTCTGCCAGACCTCTCTAGAAACAGCACAAATCTTCGAAGTACCTATCCAAAAATGTAGAAAATGAAAAAGATTCTAGAGAAATTGAAGTGTTTCTGTCCAGGAGCATGAATAGACACCAAGTTTCAAGGAAATTGTTGCCAGTAGTTTTTTGCTGTTCTCAAGGTTCAGCACTCAAAAAATATATATTTTTATGTCATAGTAATGAACAGGTGGAGTGTAGCAATGCTTTAGTTTTGTTCATCATTAGTCTTTCACATATTTCATGGTTATATTACAGATCAAATGTATTTTGATATTCTGCTGTGCTATTTAGTTGGTTGCTTCTGCCATAAGTGTGAAAGCAAAAGTTTAAAGTAAGATGAGAAGATGATACCACTGTTATTATTGTTCATTGAATATTATGATACCTCCAGCAGCTCGTTGGTTAGGTTAGCTTAGCACAAAGTGTGTAAACAAGGAGTAAAGCTAGCCTGCCTAGACATTCAAATCCTCCTTTTAAAGGAACAGTGTGTAGGATTTAGTGGCATCTAGCTGTGAGGATTGCAGATTGTAGTCAGCTGAAACTTCTCCTATTTGCCAAGCATGAATTCCTGGTGTGGTTTCCTAAATGGTTCATTATTCAGTATTTCTAGTGTATTATCCGAGGAGGTCTCACTCTCTCTCTCCAAAACAATTAGACCCGGTGATTTAACAGTACAAGTCGGTGTTTCTTTGACGCTGTTCAGTTCCCACAGACAGGCCACTAGCCCAGCACCTACTATTGTGTGATCTCCTTTATTCTCCAATCAAATAAGATCTAGACATCCAGGAGGTGTTTTACCATGTGCTGAGATATCTGCAGAGGTCTCTTCCCCTCCAAAACAAATGGGCCCAGTCATTCAAACCTGTACTAACACAGAAAAAAAGCAATTTTAATGGCCCTATCTAGAGCCAGTGTTTGGTTTGTTTATACTGTGCTACTGTAAAAAAATGGCAGGTCAACATGGCAGGCCTAGTTGACAAAAACCTGCCCACTGTGTACATAAAAACAGCTCATTCTAAGGTTAATGAAAACACAGCAATTCTTATTTTCAGGTGATTATGCAATAAAGGAAAAATACTTAAAATATTATATTCTATTTCTGTCAATGTCCCCCTAAATTCTACATAATGAACCTCTGTGAAGTCAAGGTGTCAATATTTACCCTTTTTTGTACGCATTAAACAAACAAAATCAATATTAATTAGTAGCCTAAGCTTTAGAGAGACTGGGATTTGCTACCCTTTTTTTGTTTTTTTCACAGAGCCGGGCTAGCTTTTAGCTCCTGTTTCCAGTCTTTGTGCTAAGCTAATGCTAACTCGCAGTTGGATGTAACTACAAATTTAGTTTGTGGTTTTGATTTTTGTAATCTCCATCTGAAAGTGAAACTTATTCCTAACACTCTCATACCTGAACAACAGAATAAGTCAATATCCACTGATCCACTGGCCCCAAAACAACACATATTGTCGTCATAATGGTCACAGTTTTAAACATGTCCGTTACGTAATGAATAGAGTTGGAAACCAAAACTTGGTTCCAAATCAGAACTGAGTACTAAAATTAAAAAAAAAAAAACTCACTTCTGCTTATTGGATCCTAAATGGGGCATAAGAATTGATTAATGCAAGTAAAGGCAACATATATTTGCAAGGCCGTGGCTCATCTGGCTACCTTCCAGGACCCTTTTTTTTATCTGTTAAGAGTCAGGACCTGTTACATCACCCATCAACACAACAGTGAGCTGGAGTAGTTGTATGCATGACTAGTGCGTCACAGCAGCAGTCACAGTGAGACCCACTTGTCATAAACATGTTATCCTTTAATACTGTGAAATGATATGGTCTACCCTATTTAAGCACCAGTAAAGGCTGCGTAGTATCCTTGTAAAACGTAATTACATCCTCATAAAGCCCAGTGTTTCCCATTAATAACCAAGACCATGGTGGGCCACCATAGTGTAATTTGTCCCGCCTTAATCTCGGTGGAGCTGGACTGATGATTAAGAGGCGTACATCAGGCAACATCAGGCACATTAAAAGTGACACTAAACCGTTCATTCTGCTGGGCATAAAGCTGTCTTATACTTAAATTGCAAATATCTCCTCTCATCTATCGATCTGATCAGCTGTGAACGTATCAACAGATCAGTTATCCACCTCACAAGTGACATTCAGCTGCAGAGGAGATAAAAAGAACTCCACCTGCTGCGCTGCGCTGTAGTCCAGATGGTGGCACTACACCAACCGTCTAAAATTCACAAGTCCGAAAATTCATGACAAATATTTTATATGTGCTACAGTTTTGCAACTTATACCAAAATTTACGCCCAGTTGTGAAGAAACCTTTGTACACCTCACTGTGGTACAAATTATTAAGTGTATCACTGTTTTTTTTAATCAACAATTGTAAAACTACTTAAATCTATCTCCTCCCACATTTTTGGCTCAGTTTACACCAACTTTGCTACATGGCATCCTTAGGCCGTCCTACACAAACAATCTGCACAGATTTTTGATTTATCAAAAATTGAGCCTACAGTGCATTAAAATGTTTGATTGTAAACAGTGATCTAAAATATACTTGCAAATTATTGCTTACTAAAGTGTTTCAAAAGCTGAAATTTAGATAGTTTTGAATCCTGCTCTTATGTAAAGTATTGCAGTCAAAGTGGTATCTTTAAACAAAAGTGTTTCACTTATGAAGCAAATCAATCTTTGTAAAAACATTATTGGAGTGTCCAGTGGCTCAGTGGATAAAGCAGGCGCAAGGCAAAAATTACAAAAAATATTCTTAAAAAAAATAAAAAGGAAGTTATCAACATATCTATGCTATCTAGATGAAGTATGCAATTTCTCAGAATTTATTGTTAATAAGTGAATTTTTGACAGCAGTTTGAAATCTGCCTGTCCATGCTCAGACAGCTGATATCCTGCCCCCTGGTGGTAGGTTCAGTCATAGTGTGAAGCCAGCTCTGGTTTCTCACTTGGCATATGGGACACTGGGATAGTGCATTGCCCATTGTGTCTGAGGTTGTGAGTTCAAGCCTCGTGATGCTGAATGCAAATTCTAATGTGTGGTTTTTCATTGTTCGCTGCTTGCTGCTGAAAATGCCTGGCCCTGTCCCAATGCTGTGCAGCAGTTAAAATTGTTTTTGTTGTTGAACCTTTGTGGTGTGTTCCCTTCAAGTGCCCTTGACTCGAAATCTTTAAAGCACCCATGCTTTCATTTTAAAAAACTATGTGAATAATAAGATGTTTTATCTTGGATCAATTTGCGTTTTTTATTTCAAGTCTTGATCAATGGGATAAAGAGAATATTGCAGTTTGATTAAGAACTAAATGCTTAATGCAGATAATTTGCACTCTTAGGCTTTGACTCAAAGGCATAAAATATTATATAATAAAAGCTGTGAAGTCATAACGATACCTTAAATTAACATTGAAAGACCAACAGCAGAGCTTCCTTATTGGGATTTAAAGGGCTCAGCAGGAATGGTATTCATCAAAATTAAAGTTGTCACCCCACAAAGTCCTTGCTTTTTTCTGATCTCACTTTATGTCGATTTTCCTTCAGTAAACTACAAAGAGCATGGTCAAACTGAAGAGTGGAAGGAGGACATCAAGGTTGTTGGATTCTTTTTTTATCATCTGGGGGCTGAACTTGGAGGAGTCAGGAAAGATAGAGTCAGGGGAGAAGAGCGGAGATAAAAGCGGCTGAAGTCTGAGGGTTGCATAGAAGTGGATAAGATAGAGTCCAGGAGGACGTATCAAGGAGACAGGCAGAGATGTGGAGGGTGATAGGAGCTTGAAGGAGGGATGCATCCTCTCCTCCTAGTTGCTGAGAGCAATCAGTAGATGGGACGAAAAGAGACGACTCAGACCATATCTGTCATATTCTCTTAATCATTGCCTCTTTCATCTCTGTCAAGATTATCTCCTTTTAAAGAAGTCGTAGATAATGCTGATGTGGGTACTATAGAAACAAGATAAGAGCGGATTCGACACAGCATACGAATCTTGATGTGACCCCTAATGTGACTGCTATTAACCAACCCAAAACAGCACTGAAAGGAAAGTAACACATTGTGAATATAAACTAAATAGTGAACCCAGGGATTCCTAGGATTCGAGGACATGGGGGTAGGGATGGGTGATATGGCAAAAATCTCAATCACAATTTTTTTAAGGCAGGATCACGATCATGGTTTATCAGTTCCTTTTCATTTTGAATTTAAAGACAATTGTGCATGTTACTGAACAGTACAACCGAGCTAATCACCCCATTTATAAAATATAGCCCTAAAATAAAAAAGAATAACAGAACAATTAGGACCTTTTTGAACAGATTTTAATCGGTGTGTGCAATTTTGTTTTCCACTGTTTTGATGGCAACCATATTTTTTGTCAGGTAAAATATTATCGATGTTGAATTTTTTGGAGGGACAATTCGGTGTTTTCATTTTCATCCATGACCAGTGTTTTGGCATGAAATTTGCCTGGGCGTGAGAGCGTGAACCTGACATTGAAAGCGTGTGTCACGCCAGGAGCCAAACTAAGAATCCCCCAAGTTACACCATTTATCAAATCCAGAAATTGTAAAAACAGAAATTATAGTTTATTTTCAAATTTCCGACAGTCCTTGAACACATCATGTGGGACCAACAGGTCATGCATTTTCCCCAAGTCACTCAGGGGGGCTCAAGGAAGAATATTGGTAGTTTTGGGGAGGGTTTAAAAAAAAAAAAAAAGCCATCCCCCTCCTTTGATAAGTAAAGACCAGTCCCTAAGTCCTATTCTTATTTTTTGAAACTGAAGTTTCGGGGCTATTTATAAAAGATTTGGGGCTAAAGCCGCAGACGCCCAGGTCTAAGGGCGTCACTGGGTGAACCTAAATTTAATGATTCTGTAGCTGTTTATATTTTGCACTACTATTTCTTACAGAATGTTTAATTCCTCTCTACAACCTGTGTGCAATCGTCAAGGTAATATTCTTGGCAGAGAGAACGTATTAACATAAGGATGTTAATATGTCTGGCTCGAGATTGCAGAGAGGGCGTAGGCGGTTTTCGAATGTCTCCAGGAGGTAGAGTGTCAGCCGTGCTCACTTGGCAAATGTACACATTTAGGACATAGAGGAGCAGATGGTCAAGCTGACCTTAGTGAGCCATTCCAAAAGCTAAAGCTGTGTTTCCCAAACAAAGGACATTATGGGATGTCACATTTTAACAGTACCCATGCCAAATAGGAATATTTTTCATAGAAATAATTTATTTAACGCTTATATAATGCAGTCCAAAACATAAGGACTGGTCAGAGCTGGTGTAATTCAGTGTTTTTCTGACTGTCAGCAAATCTCATTAAAAGAGCAAAAAGAGCGAGGCGTTGTCCTGTTACTTCCGACTTCCCTACCCTCTGTGTGGCACTCAGCCCCAAGCGTGGTGCTTCCATAGAAATCAGAAAAGTGGCATTATTCAGTATTTTTACATTAATAATGGATCTGTTGGAAAATTTGAAAGGGGTGGCTGGTAGTGATAAGCATCATCGCTCGACTCTGCAGTTTCTTTTAGCTCTGTTGAGTGGTTTAACATGTTTCAGCTCATTGTGTGGGTTTTACACGTAGACTGTATATAAAGATGGATGACGTTTACAGTCACAGTACAAAACTGAATCCAAAATATTGCGGATAGGACTGCTGCCATCTTGCACTTGTGACATCATTTGGAGCCGCAGTCTTCACCGGTACTGAGTTTGTGCCCACCTGTCTGACCAAAAGCGAGAAGTGCTGTTGATTGTGAGCATTCTGATTGGCACACATAGCTGTCAGTCATGACCTCAGTTCCCTTTTTTGACATTAAATGCTAGTAATAACTAAAATCCAAAAGAAAATTAACACTTACATACATACGGTGTGATAAGTATTCCCTGCATTGAAAGAAACCATCTTTGGGAAAGATGTATTTCCGTTCTTTGAGTTTTTAGTTGGCAGGGGGTCAAGGGACATTCTGTGGTCTCACTCTAATATCCATAGTTTTTTTGTGGGTCTGTGTTTCCAGCACCTCAGGTGGACTTCTTTTTATCTCCTCCGCAGCTGAATGTTACTTGTGGTGTAGATAATTGATCTGTTGAAATTAACAGCTGATCACATTGATCAATGCAGCTTTTTGTAAGTGAAAGAGAGTTTGAGGCCCAGCAGAGTGAACGGCTTAGTTTCACTTTAAGTGTGCTTGACGCTCTGCTGCCTGTCTCTGCCGTGACTGTGCTATAAATAACCCAATGGTGTATATATTTTAATACCACTCCTAATTAAATTAGTCAAGCTCCATTCATTGAGACTATGGCGGAACAAATGACCACTGTTAGCAGTGTCAATACGGTTAGAGGTGCTAACATAGTTAACAATGCTAATAGGGTTTTGCCGCTCAAAATGAAGCTGCTTACTCACCAGTGTTTTTTGGGGGGAACTTGGGGGTTGGCCCAATGTTTACACGTTCTGCCACCAGGATGTCGTTACTAGCTGTAATCACTGAATGAGTGATGAGTGATGAACTTAAGCTTCCACCTGACCCAGGTGGTGCGCAGGGCCAAGGAACAAGTGGAGACTGGAAGCTGGGCAGTAGGCATGTTTCTACATGATGACGCGGCTAGCTGCCTGACTTTCAGTAACTGCCACAGAAAATGAATATGAAAGTCAAGACATTTACATTACAAAACATTAAAATTTCACCACCTCTAAATGGATAGCGCTTTATAATGCCCACTGAAGCAATGGAGCACTGGGCTAAAGGAAAATCGCCTCTTGTATTCACAACTTTTTTCTTAAACATTAACTTGTTACTTACAGGTTAATGGGTGACTGCCTATCAAAAGCAAAATCGCTTGCAACTGACGTTCCTGGTCATAAAGAATGAGTTCTATTTATTTGATTAAAAAAGGCTACGTTGTTTCTTAATACAGCAATCAGCTTAAGTCTTTTACAAACATTACACATGTTTATAGGCATTACATGGATGCTATGATAGCATAACTGAGGCCCCATGAATACTCCGTCATACGCCATTAATACTCCCTGTTTTTGTTTTTACTCCTATTACCAATTAATTGTTTAATGCCACATGTAGACATAAATGGCTATAAAGTATTCTGCTTCACTGGTGTTACATCATGTTATTGTCAAATGTCCTACTTAAGGTGGACATAATGATGAAAACACATCATGGATAAGCAGTTGAAGTCGGCAGTCCTCTAAGAGTTTGTCACAACAGGTTGAATGTTAATTAGCTGCATTTTCCAGCAATGAAGAGGTCTGGCAATCAGCACTTTGATAGGTTTGAAAATAACATCAGACAGCTAACGCAGCTCCAATTAGGCCAAATCATCTGTCCAAATTGCATGATCATTGGCCAACAAAAAAAAGAAGGAAAAGCAAAAGAGCCGTTGAAATATTAACAGTGACAGTTTCAAAAGCCTTGGTGACAAAAACATAACATTGACAGCTCATACATGGAAATACTGTATAAAAATATTTTCTTGCAAACTTGCATGCGGCCTAACATGACTCACCTTTGTAGCAGTGTTTGCAGTGGGGATGTATTGACTTTCACTGTTACAAGGTTGCACATGTATTTCTCCAAACAAAAAGGATACTAAGCAGTCTAATGGAACATGGCCACGCCTGGCAAAAGCATGTTGCTGCTCCATTGTTGCATCTAGCAGATCAAAGTTGTTGCAGTGACAACAAAAGCCTTTGAGCCAGGTGACAGGTGTGGTAAATAACCCTGTCTGTGACCCTGGGGATTCCTTTGAGGATGCTGCTTATAGCTAATAAGGTGTGAGGCGAGCTGTAGATTTGCTGTCAGGACAGCAGGATGTTAAGGCCTGTGTGTCTGGCTGACTGGTCTGGGGTTGTGATACAAGTGTCAGTGGTTCAAAGGCTTGTATTGTGACCAGGGGGACGAGAGCAAGACAGCAGGCCTGATGAGCAATCTTTGCCGAGGAGCCTTCTGCAGGGATTGTGAGTGGTTGATATGTGCTTGTAAAAATAACAGAGTGTGGAGGGAAAGCTGTGCAGCTCAACCTCTTTGTTACATGGAGAAAACAAGTTGTTTTTTGGAATGAAACAAATAGTCAAGCATTTGTTAATCAAGGGAAATTTTGATTATAGGTTGATTGTTAAATTCATGTTTCAAGAAAACATGCAAACCACAGTGCCCCAGGAATGAGTCATAAAACCCGAAAATGAGATAGCATGTTTGCACTAGAGGTTCCCCTGTCTCCGAGTCAATGGTTTTTTTGAATGGGTTTTCATTTAAAAGCCTTTAACAAGGTCTGTGGTTAACACAAGCTTAAGAGGGAGAGCTTATTCTACAACATAAAATACATCAGTAAATTCTGCACTCATGAATTTGCTGAGAAAAACCAGCTTGACCATTTTAAGACAGTTAAGCTAGTTGACCAGGTTTTTTTGACCAGCTTAAGGTTTTTTTGCATACATTTTGATGGTTTAGCTGGTCCATACCAGCTTGTGATAGTCACTCTAGCTGGTTTATCCATTGAAATTTCTGTAAAATTGGAACTAAATCAATGTCCTTACGTATGGACAACTGATAGTGCCATGAGGGGGAAATATGAAGAGCAAAGGGCATTACTCAGTTAAGTCTATAAGTCTATAAAGATAAATGTGCACAGCTTGATAGGCTAGTCACACGAGCATGTTAGCAACAGTCTCTTTTAAGACATAAAGGTTTCAAATTCAGGATTTGGGTATTTACTGTCGGATTTTATGTCATAGAACATAACATTAAAGTCTCTCAAGCTAGTATTAACAACAGGCCTTATTTCAGACATCTAACCAAAAACCCTTTCAAAAAAACAATTGACTTCGATACGAGGGTACTGGGAGTACTAAAATGCTAACTCATATTCGGGTTTTAGGACTTATTATTGGTTTACTCTTATCCATTTCCGTCAGTTGCTTGACTATATTGACTATGTCAAAGTAAAAAGTTTCACAAAATATCAAAATGGTGAGGAAACCTAGGAAGCCAACCTTTTCTCTGAGCATACTTTGCTTATATTTAATACAGATTTACAGACACAGAATTGTAAATTGTATAGAAATAAAGATCTAACCACACACCATACACTAGATCTGAACCACAGTCTAGTTTAAATTATTCTTTCTGCAACAATGTATCCCAAAAATTGTATTTGCCAAAAACTTTTAGTCGTACATCAAGATAATGTGTAAGACACAGTGATACATAGCCATAGTTGTTTATATGGTACTATTTCACTTTTGTGAACTTTACTCTTTCAAGAGAACAACTTTCCTCACTCTAAGTCAAAAAGGGTCATTTAAGCTTCAACTGATTGTGTCTGAGAAATAGCATTAGCTCTGCCCCTTTGTCACAATCTGATAACTTTTAACATTGAGAACTGAATGCATTTTATCTGATTGCTGACGCAATTTGTGGAAGTTCACATTGCCCTGGATGTGGGTAGATATTTTGAGTTTGCTGATGTGATGTTGGACTAGCATTGATGATGCAGGGAGGCGACGTCTTGCATGTGGTCCCTCTTGAGTCAACGACAGGGCCCACATGTGAGCTTGCTGATAGAAAGAGAAAATGTGTTTGCACACACAGTGGAACTTTTCCAGTCAGTTTAATCAGAGAAAGCCAATGTAGAGGAACTTTAACAAATGCTTACACACATTCATACATACTCTAGGTGCATGGTTCTGCCTGCTGGCAACCGTGCCCACATACAAGAATGATATTAATGGAACATGAAGAGTGTGATGGATGTAAGTGATGAACGTGTTACCTTCTGTAACCCATATCTTGAAAGTCATGGGAAATTGAACACAGTTCTCCCACCTTGTTCCATTCAAACAGGCCAGGCTAGACTGCCCTTTTCTCATTCAGGTCTAATCTCTACCTTCCTCCATGTGCATCATGGTAGATGAGAACATTGAACAAGGTTTGAGTAGTGTTCAGATGAAAAAAGATTGCTATAGTTTGAAGGATTGCTTTTTGCTGGAAGTGATGTCATTTCAATGCCAGAATTTTAAGGTCTTGACAAAGGTTATAGTACTTTTGAATATACCATAGCTTGGGTCCTGTGTGAGTCAGTGTTGGCTTATTATTTTTAGACTAAGTTGACTTATTTTTTTTTTTTAGTTTTTAGGATGTATAAAGCTTCTGAATGCAAAATAGCTGAATAAAAAATGCAATAAAATAAAAATTTGTACTCTGGTATGATTTTGGTTGTATTGTATTAAGCACTTTGGGTTACAGTTTTGTTTGTATGAAATTTGCTTTACTGATAAAATTGGTTTGGTTGATTGGTTGATTGATTGATTGATTGATTGATTGATTGATCGATTGGGTAAACAACCAATTGGCATGGGGCCACTATGGAACCTGTAGACAATATAGTAGTTCTGCACAATTTGGTAAAAATGTGTAATTGTGAGTATACTGAGCAACACTGCGATTTGCGATCGCGATCGCGATTACGATAAAATAAATAAATAAATTATATCATGAGTCTACCTTCTCAGTTATCAAGGAAAATGCAGAGAATAATTATAGTTTTGAAGTGTGTATTTCTCAACAACAGAAAAATACAAAACCCAAAAGTTTTTACAGTACTGTTTTCAAAATAACTTAAACTTTTCCAAAAAAAGTACGTTTTTTCCATTAACTGGCTAAAGTTTTCTTCTTGGCTTTGGCTGCAGGTGGACTTTCCACATCCAGGCTATCCTCCTCCATTAATACAGAGGAGGCGGCCTTTGCAGCCTTTTATGCGGTTATGTAATCTCACAGCCTGAAATCGTGATTGCAATTACGATTAGATAAATAGTGCAGCACTACCATATAGGTGCCTTTTTTCAGCCCAGTTAATACCCAGTGGGCCCCACATACATATGTTGGCTGGTAAATTGCTTTTGGCTACAGACACCTGGGTACTTGCCTCTGCCATGATGCTATATATGCCCAGGTGTAAATAGCCAGCCTGTTTTAATGAACTGTTTCATGTACATTTTCGTACATTTCACCATGAGCCAGGAATTTGTGCATAAACTGTAGCGTTACCATGGTGATTTAAACTTTCCACTTCTCATAAAGAAGCGGCACCTCTGTAGTCATGTCTGCAGGGAGGTAATCATTCTGTCTTCTAAACTATATGAGACACATCAGAACAATTGGAATTACTATTAACTTGTCTTGTGTCTTGACGGATTTGACCAATACAGATATCAACAAATACTTGGAAAGCAAATGCCTTCTGCATGAAGACCTATTTTTTGTTTTAAATTGTCTAATAATAGTATTTATTACGATTTTGAGCAAATCAATTTATAAAATGATCGATACTTATTAGAGGCTGACCGATATGAAATTTTTGAGATCAATACCAATTGTATTGTGGAAAAATTCACCAGTTACCAATATGGTCACTGATATAGTGGATTTATGAGCTGGAATGAAAATACATCATTTCTATGTGGATTGTGCACTGATTTTGCAACGATATGACTATGCAAAAGTACTAAGAAGGCTGCTTTCTTGAACAAACAACTTTTGTTTAACAACTTTTCGATTGAGCATCAAACACAAACAAAAATAATAAATAAATAAAAAAAAACATCTGTACTGTATGTGTTCAGCATCAGTCTCCACTGATCATTCAAATGAAGAATACTGTATGGTCTTTGCTGACCATTTAAATAAAGAATGAATACAATAAAATAAATAGTCACCAGTAATGTTTAGTATCAGTCAATTGCTGACTATTTTAATACTGCCAGTCAATTAGGGGCATTCCCCAAAATGTCAGGAAGCACCACAGTTACAGAACAGTCCCTAAGTAGGCCTAACGGCTTTGTTGTGATCCTTGCATATTTACATGTTGTTCTGCTTGTTGGGAGTTTGAAGGAATCAGATATCAGTTTATTCTTTAAACATGACCAAGCCTGAAATTCTCTACACCTGAATTCAGATTGTGAGTAGCGTGAGGAAAGAGAGGGGAGAGACAGTGGCCTGTCGGCCGCTTACAGCGGTGTTCTGTGGTTACTGAGAGCAGCGAGCATGGGAATAAATGACAGTATATTTGCTCCTTGTTCCCTGATGATCTAAATAAGTCGATAAATGTGTCTCTTGTTGCTTTTTCAAATATAATGCCACCGAGAGGGATCGAAAAGCCAATAAAGAGCGACGAAGTTGGCACATTAGTAGTCCTCTCATCCCGTCACCCTGAGACTAAAGCTCGTCTTGTTCGTTTGCAAAATGATGGAGCTAGGGATGCAACAATATCAGAATCCCACGGTACGATATCTTCACAGTATTAAGTAGGGATCGACCAATTATCGGCTTGGCCGATAATATCGTCCGATATTCGGCATTTTTGCGATCATTGGCATCAGCCGTTTTTTTCACCGATAACCGATAAAATTAATTAATGTATTTTAAAATGCGCTCCTTCGGCTCTGATGCAGCCGTCTCTGCCTGAAGTCACCACTCTCTTGGTTGTGTAACAATGTCCCGCCCACATCCCTCACTGATTGGCTACTTGGCACAAGTGAGCCAGTGACAGCCAATCAATCAACACTGAAGCCTCTACATGCAGTGCCACAGACACAGAGGAGAAACAGAGGACTGCTTCGGTGGCTGATCCAGCAGAAAAGGTAAGGCAGTGTCAGTCGAAGTTTCAAAGCCCTTTAGGATGATTTTAAAAATACCACAACCTTTGATCAATATTAGCGATAACATGCAGCCCAGAGTCGACATTCACCAACCTACTTGTCTAGTCACATCAAGCATACGACTTTGCAAGATAGGACTAGCATCACTCAAAAAAAAAAAAAAAAAAAAAAAAGATGTGAGTGAAGATGACCTGAAGTCCCTTGCTTAATTAAATAAAAATATGACATAGGTAGGCTGTAGCAAGTATAAGGGAGGAAAACCTGCAGTTTGGCTGTTGAGATTAAACTATTTCACAACTTCAACATGGGTAGGCTATTTAATGATGGCTCATCCGCTACATTATAATTGACACGACCAGCCGCTTTAGAGCGGGCCAGACTCACAATAATAATAGGACAATAGTAATATACTTTTAGGGTAAAACCTGTTAAGATGCACTTACAAACATTTACTTCTTTCTAACTTTCAGAAGAAAGCTATTGCCATTATGTGACATGTTGGACCTAGTTACCATTAATATTACAGTTATGAGTTAAGTACTGGTTTTATATTCAATGGCCAGAATTGCACTGTTAATGAATGCTAATGTTGAGGACAACATTTATTTAGCAGGGGAGGATTGTAGCACTTGGGAAAAAATATTTTTTTGTATAGTGCATTCCCTGTTATTTGAGGGAACATTTCATTCAGCAATATGCATTTATTTCTAGTTCTTTTGTGTAAGAAGCTATAATTACTTTCGCGAGCAGGGGGCAGAGTTAAATAGTAAGTGGTGAATGACTACTAGTGAAGTAGTACAATAAGCAGAGTTTGTTTTCAGTTGTTAGACGGAGCCCCGTTTGGTCGAAGGTGTGTGCCCGGTGCTCGTGACTTGCATGTTTTCTGTGCTGCTGGTGAAGAATAAATAGTGAACTATTCCTACACCTCGTCGTTGTCGTCTGAGTGGTGTAACATTTTATGTAAAATTTTAATCTGAAAAGTAACTATTATATCTATAAAATGAATGTAATATAATGAATATAATTAAATGGCATTTCAATTCAGATTATTTGTTCATGTTATGTTAATTATGAGAACAGTTCAGTTTATTTTGTTGATTTTTTTCAAAAATTCAGGGAGCTATTTTATTTATTTATTTATTCATTTGAGTGAGTTTTGGGAAATGCTACTAGAAGACCCCTGCACTTTTTGTTTTAATAGGCATTTCAATTAAGATTATGTGTTCATGTTATTATGTTAATTACGTGTTCATGTTATTTTACAAAAAGTTAAGGCCATTTTTTTCAGTGTAAACAAAAAGTATACTGTATTCATTCTAATCCCAGGTGTGTTTCTGTAAATTTTGACACCAAAATTTTCATTTTTACTGCAAATAAATATCGGTTATACATATCGGCTATCGGTTTCGCTTGGTTATTAATAATCGGTATCGGTATCGGCCCTGAAAAATCCATATCGGTCGATCCCTAGTATTAAGGCCACGGTACGGTATTATTGCGGTATTGTCAAAAAAAAAAAAACATGACTTGGAAAAAATTCTATTGGTGTGGAAAATTAGGTGCCAGGAATGTTAAGGATAAACACGTTCGCTCTAATTGAACACAAACATAATGCTCAGATGTTCTAATCTTATTTATTACTACCAACAGGTATTTTCAAGTGCAAAGAACGATGCAGGCACACATCAAGTGTTTTAAGTTAGAAGCAAATTTAAAAAAACTTTCAGTTGAGTGTCTTTAAACTCACTATGTAAACATCCAATGTAACAACTGGAAAACAATGTTCAGTTTAGTGTCTTTCCACTTTAAACTGACAATGTAAACCCATGTTTTAACGAATAAAAACAATTATTTTCAGTTTAGTGTCTTTCAAATCGCAACAACAAAAAATGAACTTGTGCAATCAGACAGGTTATGGGGTCACATTTTAAGGCCCACCCTCTTTGCTTCTGCAATCACAAATCTTGGGGAAAAAAAAGAAATAATACAATATCCTGAGACTCTTTGTCAGCTCCCAGATTCACTCACACAATCTATCACTCAGTCACCTGAGACAGGTTCTTTTTCAGAAAAACTAGCATGTTGACATTGTGAGGAAGAAGCTGGGATCTCTGAGTGGAGACAATATCTCCTGCACAAAAGAAGACCCTCTCACTTGGGGCTGAGGTTGCTGGCACTGAGAGATAGGACATAGCCAAAGCTGACAGCAGAGGGTAACGCTGTGCATTCTCTCTCCACCACTTGAGAGGACATGCAGAGAGGGAGATAGAGGCCTCTTTGCACTATGAGTCTATCTCTGCTTCTATCCCAGCCTGGGCCTTTGTGCTGCTGTCCATTTGACTAAAAGAATCCCCCAAGAGATCTTCAAGAGCAGTCTTCTTGGTTGGAGGAGGACACATCCACCTCAGTTGGAGCTGCATTCAGTCTTTGTGGGAGATCACTTACAGACCCTGGCTGTCCTGTAGCTTCTTTAGGGCTGCATGACACTGCTCCTTCTCCCTTACTAGGGTTCTGTGGAAGCAAGGAGCAATAAAAATATAAAGGGATAAAGACTGTATTTTGACATCGAACGTCTCGTTTCAGTTCGATTGGCACGTCACCTTAATTCAAGCACAGCTATTTTTGCAGCGACGCTGAGAATTCAGCAGCGGCGATATGCCGCTATGGAATGTACATAGGGGAAACACTGCACAAGCATACAATATATTAAATTTCCACTTTGACACAAATATAGTAAAATACAATACATACTTGGTTCTGCATCTGTGTTGCTCTCAATTTCAACCTGTTGAAAACATCCTCCCTCTCGTGGGCATTCGGGTGGGGAAGGTTCCTGAACCGGGGATCCAATGCACTGCTATCTTGCAGAAACTCCCCTTGGTATCGGCCTGCCAGCTCATTCAGTATTTGGGCAATGATGCTAGAATTGTTGCCTGGTGCCATGCTCTCTTGTACCGTGTGCTTGAGGGGCATGATGAGGGAGACTGTCGGCTGAGATTCTTCATAAAGCACAGTTGTTGCTTTTTTCAACGGCGTGAGAAGTTGAACGATGCCCTAAGTGTCTGCAATGTTGGCCCCGTCTAAAGAGTCTATCTCACATGCACTGCGTCTTACTTCATCACTTAGCAGGGCTGCAGCGACTGCCTGTTGCTGCTCCAGGTAGCACTTGAGCATATCGAGCGAGCTATTCCATCGTGTAGCAACATCCATTATCAGTTTGTGCATGGGCAGATTTAACATTTGCTGCTTTACAGTCAGCACCGCTGCGGCAGTTGAGCTGTGGTGAAAAAATGCAGCTACGCGCCTTACTCTACCAAGTAGGCGGCTGACACGATTAACTTTTAAACCTGCCTGAAATGCCAGATTCAACGTGTGGGCGAAACAGTTAACATGCGGGGACAGCCCGGCCTCTCTCACCGCTACAGCCATGTTTCCTGTGTTGTCAGTGACAACAGCAATGCCATTTGACATGTCGATCCCCCACTCTGAAATGGCAGATGTTAGCACCTCTGCAATGTTATGCCTGGTGTGTGACTCTAACAAAGTCCGAGTTTGAAGCACAAAACATCTCATCTCCCACTCACCAGTCACAACGTGTGCCGTAATGGTTTCCCCTAATTTCGAAACCGAAATACCGCGATAGCTAGATGGAGCCATTGTTTATTAACTTAACATGAATATTTCAATGTGGCTTACCGTGAAAACACTCCACTCCACTGTCCGCTCCACTGTGACACTCTGTGCTACATGTGCTTCAGAGTGCTGAGAATAGTGTAAACAATAGAGTTGGCGTGCACTCTGCTGGACAAACTATGTAATGACACAATTTTGAAACTACCCAATCATCGTTTTCTGCATTATATGGTCTGTGAAAAACAGTTTTCTTACTGGTGAATATTGGTAAAAATATAGGCTGTTACCGATATGATTTGATATGTCCGTGAAAGGCTAGTATCGGCCAATAATATCGGTAAACCGATATATAGTTCGGGCTCTAATATTTATGTTATTGCCCCAAGAAACACCAGAGAACATTTTTTCTTTCTTTTTGCCTTCATTTGATAGGACAGCTAAAGTGTGAAAGGGGGAGAGAGAGGGGCTGACATGCAGCAAAGAGTTGAGGTTGGAATCGAACCTGTGGCTGCTGCAGCGAGAACTCTGTACACAGGGCCCCTACTAACTGAGCCACCGGGCGCCACAGAGAACAAATTATTTTACTACAAACCCCAATTTCAATGAAGTTGGGACGTTGTATAAAATGTAAATAAAAACAGAATACAATGATTTGCAAATCCTTTTCAACCTATATTCAATTGAATACGCTACAAAGACAAGATATTTAATGTTCAAACTGATGAACTTTGTTGTTTTTTTTTTTTGCAAGTATTTATTCATTCTGAATTTGATGCCTGCAACACATTCCAAAAAAGCTGGGACAGGGGCATGTTTGCCACTGTTACATCACCTTTCCTTTTAACAACACTAAATACGTGTTTGGGAACTGAGGACACTAATTGTTGAAGCTTTGTAGGTGGAATTCTTTCCCATTCTTGCTTGATGTACGACTTCAGTTGCTCAACAATCCAGGGTGTTGTCGTATTTTGCGCTTCATAATGCTCCACACATTTTCAATGGGACTCAGACTGGAGTGCAGGCAGGCCAGTCTAGTACCTGCACTCTTTTACTATGAAGCCACGCTGTTGTAACACGTGCAGAATGTGGCTTGGCATTGTCTTGCTGAAATAAGCAGGGACGTCCCTGAAAAAGATGTTGCTTGGATGGCAGCATATGTTGCTCCAAAACCTGTATGTACCTTTCAGCATTAATGTTGCCTTCACAGATGTGCAAGTTACCCATGCCATGGGCACTAACACACCCCCATACCATCACAGATGCTGGCTTTTGAACTTTGCGCTAATAACAGTCTGAATGGTCCTTTTCCTCTTTGGCCCGGAGGAAACTACGTCCATGATTTCCAAAGACAATTTGAAATGTGGACTCATCAGATGACAGCACACTTTTCCAATTTGCGTCAGTCCATCTCAGATAAGCTCGGGTCCAGAGAAGCCGGCGGCGTTTCTGGGTGTTGTTGATACATGGCTTTCGCTTTGCATGGTAGATTTTGAACTTGCACTTGAAGATGTTGCAACGAACTGTGTTAACTGACAATAGTTTTCTGAAGTGGTCCTGAGCTGACTTGATAATAACCTTTACCGAATGATTTCAGGTTTTATTGCAGTGCTGCCTGAGGGATAGAAGGTCACAGGCATTCGGTGTTGGTTTTTGGACTTGCTGCTTATGTGCAGAGATTGCTCCATTCTCTGAATCTTTTGATGAAATTACGATGTGTAGATGATGAAAGCCCTAAATTCCTTGCAATTGTATGTTGTGAAACTTTGTTCTTAAACTGTTGGACTATTTGCTCATGCAGTTGTTCACAAAGTGGTGAACCTCGCCCCATCCTTGCTTGTGAACGACAGCCTTTTGGGGATACTCCTTTTATACCCAGTCATGACACTCACCTGTTTCCAGTTAACCTGTTCACCTGTGGAATGTTCCATACAGATGTTTTTTGAGAATTCTTCAACTTTCCCAGTCTTGCCCCTATCCCAGCTTCTTTCGGATGTGTTGCAGGCATCAAATTCAAAATGAGTGAATATTTGCCAAACAAATTTTGAAGTTTATCAGTGTGAAAATTATATATCTATTCTTTAGGTATAGCTTTTACAATATAGGTTAGCTAATCATTGTATTCTGTTTTATTTATGTTTTTTTATGCTCTATTGGAATTTGGCTTTGTAGATGCTGTATCTGCATATTCAAAATTAGAGTATCTTTTTTGGAATTGATCCAAATTGTTCAGATTAAAATAAATATATTTAAAAAATACATGAGAAGGGCACTGCTGATTGTTTCTTCCAATAACAATACGTGGATAAATGATTTCCCCACAGCTGCAGTTTCATAGTAATTGATCCTCAATGACCTCAGTAGTCTTGTTAAAGCTTCTGGGCATTTTGTAGTTTTAATACAAAAGAGTCCTCGTCTCACCATCCAATTTTCTCATGGTCTTTCGGTTAAATGTGAATGAACTGTTATGAGCTAAGGGGGTGGATTGAATTCTGTCACAGGGGGCAGAGCAGTAAAGCAAGGCGGTTTGAGAAAGAAGGGACAATCAATTGTGGCTTCTTGCCAGAGATATGGGCTGTTTATTCAGAGAGAGGGGAAATAAGATAGGTCTCGAGATAGGCTGCAGGAGACACAAAAACACTCTGAGGTAATCAGATTTTACCCACATTTCCATACGTGGGACCTTTTCTTCTGAGAAAGCCTTTGAGCCAGTGGCTTTGACCTGACTCTGCGATGTGATTTTTTCCTCCTAAATACTAGTTGTTTCATGTTAATCTAACAATCCGTAAGGGATAATATTCACAAAGTTATAAGTTCCAGTTGTAATGTATGAGCATTCCCTGATTTGAAAGTCCAGATTCATACAAATGCCAAGTGACTTAGTACAGCTATTTATTTATTTTTTTCTGAATTGGTTACATAAATAACCCCAGCTCCAAGCTTTAGCTAAGCCTCTCTGGTGTGTTATGGAAGCATACTGACAACAAAAGATTTGAGAGAGCATGAAACAAATTCTGTTGCCACTATGTGTGCAAGTCAGCCTATGAGAATGCATTAGGCACAGATTTGTAAGAGCAGAATTAGATTTGTGCACCTGGGAAGACAGAATTGTGAGCGTAACAGATGACTTGAGAATCCATAAGGCATTGTGTAGCAGTCACTAGGGATTTTCTTTTTTCTTTTAAAATAAAATCTAGGACAGTGAGTTTTTTAACCACCAGAAGGAGACAAAGAGCATTATTATTTTTTTTATGTGTGCGGCCCTTTTTATCATTATGTGTCCCCTCTCTAAATGTCTAAATGTCTGTTCTCTGCGTTCATTTCGACAGGATTTGTGCTTACAGATATGGCCCAAACAGATCATGGAGGCAATGTAGCATAGTACAAGCAAGATACAATCATAGGAGACACGGCAAACATTTCAAGAAATGGGGAAGGGAAAGAATCTGTTATATAGTGAAATAATTCTCTGTTCACATGTCGCAATGTATTTGATGGCCTCACAGATTACCACTATCTGTAACGCTGCTTACATTAAAAGGTACATTATTACATCCTTTTACACCTTTACCATGTAAGTTGCTGTTGAAAACCTTTGACTGTTCCCTATTGTGCTATCTAATTGCTGTATCTATGTCAGCATAAAGGACATATGAAAGTATGAGGGCAGTGATGTTTACAATAGGTGGGTCTCTGTTAAACCTCTGTTAAATTGTGCACATTGAAATTGCAAATTTAAAATACGCCTAATGGAAATGTCAATTTTGAAAAAAACTTACAAACAAATTTTTACTCTTGCATAAGGCTGGGGCAACGCATCGACGTAATCGATTACGTGAATACGTCGATTCACGTAATGTGTGTCGCAAGTCGCACCGTTTCACACAGCGCGCGTAATGAGAGCGTGAGCAGCGCAGAGCATGTTGTTTTTTGTTTCGGCGCTCATGTATCAAGTTAGAGCGTGCACACTGCTCGCCCAGGCAGCGCTTGTCAGGCGCGTCTTAGCTGCATGTCAGCTGCAGCATCTACAGAAACGGTGGCTTGCCATTCTTTTACGCGTTACGCTCCCGTTTGAGTCTATACCACTTTATACTGCAGTTTAAAGTCTCTCTCTGTCACAGAGATGAGGAAACACAAAGGTGTTTGTTTTACCTCAACTTCCTTGCTTCCCTTTCAAAACAAAAGCCTTCTGACTGTGTCTCTGTGGACAGAATGCCATCAGTTGCTGATACAATGTATTTTATTTTGAAACATTTACAGGACGGGGTTGTCAGCTGTGCAGGAGCTTATATTACTTCATAAATGAGAGGAATATGTGCTTATAAATGTGAAAATACAGCACTCATATCAGCAGGCAGCGATATGCCTTAAGGCCCAGTTAAGGCTGGACTATTTTGATGCAGAAAGAATGTACTAGTTATAATTATTTCTGTTAGAGAACAGTTATAGTGTTTTTCAAATTGCAATTTTACTGTAAAGATGTTTTGTTGGACTGCTAGATTTGAGGTTTGTTACTGTAACAGAGAGTAACAGTTTTGTTACTCCTCCTAAAAGTGACTTGAATTTTTGGGGCAGCAATCGCGGGTTTGACTCTGGCCTCGGCCCTTTGCTGCATGTCATCCCCTCTCTCTCCCTCTTTCACACATAAACTCTGTCAAATAAAGGCGAAAAAAGCCCCAAAAATATATTTAAAAATAAAAAAGAAGTGACATGAATTTTACATTGTTTTATTAATTTTGCCATTGAGTTGCTCAATGTAGATTGCATGACATTCCTTTTACTTGTATTTGCCTTCAAGTGATTTCTAGCATTGTGGTGTCATACCCTGTCCCTGCGCCAATGTTGCTTACAAAAAACAACAGGAGCCTGGCACTGTTTTTTCAGAGATATACACATACCGAAGTGTCCTGCAGTTCCCCACTTGAGTTTTGGTTAGCGTTCGGTAGTACCAGCTTCTGAACATCCTGCATGTTCCCTCTAGACCCCAGTGGACCATGGCACGCTGCAGTGTTTACTCTGTCTCAGTACATCTTGTTTGCTTTACAGTTGATTTAATGCCACGAGCATTTATGCTCCTGCATGCCCGTAAATAGGTCTTATGAGGATAAGAGCAATGCAATTATATCAGTAAACATGCAGGAATATACACCTTAAATCTCATGAGGAAAGATTGGATTCAGATTTTCACTCAATAATTCTTCTTATATCTACATTTAATGTGTTTTGTCTAGGTCTCTCATAAAATGTAACGCTTAATCACATGGAAACGGTTCCTTCACATTATGAACTTTTTAATTTTTTTTTACACTTTATTAAACGACCTTTAACCTCGAAATTAATGCTTAGAAAACCATTTATTTACCTGTTAATTACAATTTCATTGGAAAGGCAATTGTCTTATATTCTAAGTAAAACAGACTCAAAACACACAGGACGAAAGTAAAAAACAGTTTCAAAATTGCTTAATAGCAAAGAATTGGTTTGGTGTTCCTATTGCTGTGTTTGAACTGAAAAATGATGCAGATAAAGAAAGCAGGAGTCAATAATGGTACATATGCAAATATGGCAAGCTCGCAGGTAGACTATTATTGCCCGTGTGAAACGGTTATTGCTGTGAAAATGAAGCTTTTCCTCATTTCTCGGTGTTATCTTGGCATTTGGTAACTTGCGGGAAAAATCAAATGGGAGCAATAGAAATATCATGGGAGCAATAAAAACTAAATCTATTACAGGAGGGCCAGTAGGGGAGAAAGTGATGACAGAGAATATTTAATCTATAATAACTCCATGTGGGATTATTCGAGAAATGTTTGCATACAGTTATTTTCCCACTTCACTTATGAACAGCTTTATTGAAATGTCATAATTACATTCATTTTAAGTATTTGTTTTGTTTGTTGGATGCACAGTATGCACTTATATATTCAGTATATACTCTGTAACTAAATTCAAGTTCTTGCATGACAAGCATACTTATAGTGCTGTTGCTTAAAAACAGTACAGTCCAGTGTTTAGTTCTGAATCTCGGCAACACGGGATGATAGAAACTCATTCATTTATTCATTGTATTCATTGTTCACCGTAACCGCTTGTCCTCGCAAGGGTCATGGGGGGCTGGAGCCAGTCCCAGCTGTCATCGGGCCGAAGGCGGGGTACACCCTGGACGGGTCGCCAGACTATCACAGGGACAACACATATAGACAGACAACCATACACGCTCACAGTCACACCTAAGGGCAATTTAGAGTCACCAATAAACCTTACTTGCATGTCTTTGGAATGTGGGTGGAATCTGGAGACACATGATAGAAACTTTAATAATCAAATTATTTACATAGCAGTGATTAGAGGTTAGGAATTATACAGACAGTAAAGTCCCTCCCAAGAGCACTGTTACCTGCTCTTGCATGAAAGAAGAGGCCAATTTCAAACACAGAACTTAAATTACATACCTGATAATCTTCCTTTTTAAGATTTCAAAAAACAAATTCACTATTTTTGCATTAAGATAAAACTGACTGGTTAGGCACTGATGGCACGCCTGTCAAGCTGCGTAATACACTGCACAGCACTGTTACGCTTATGCATAGAAAAAAACGTACAATGCATTTTATTTCGAAACATTTACAGGACGGGGTTGTCAGCTGTGCAGGAGCTTGTATAACTTCATACATGAGTGGAATATGTGCTTATAAATATGAAAATACAGCACTCATATCAGCAGGCAGCAGCATGCCTTTAGGCCCAGTTAAGGCTGGACTATTTTAATGCAGAAAGAATGGACTAGTTATAATTATTTCTGCACTAATTTTACTGTAAGATGTTATGTTGGACTGCTAGATTTGAGGTTTGTTACTGTAACAAAGAGTAACAGTTTTGTTACTCCTCCCAAAAGTGACTTGAATTTTACATTGTTTATCTATTTTGCATGTAGATTGCACTACATTCCTTTTACTTAAATGGAACAAGCTCTTGTATTAATTTCATTTTGGAGAGACTTTATATCAGACTGTATACACAAATTACCAGTTAAGGCTGGGCTATTTTTTGTTGAGGAATAATGCCCTGCAATGTATGACAAGTTTTAAAATGTTATTTTCAGTAAATTTGTTCTTATATTAACCGAGTAATGAAAAATAATAGTTAGATCAATAAAAAAAAAAGATAAATTAATTGATTAATCTAAAAAATTGTTGTGGTGCAGCCCTACTCTCAGCCTCTCACAGACACATACACAAAGCAGGGCTTTTGCAGAGCTCCAGACTGTGACTGTTTAGTCACATTTTGCGACCATGCCGCTATAATGCGATTTACAAAATATTATTATATGAATTAGAGAGCTGTTAGTTTGTTTTCAGTTTATAGAGAATTTTATAGAGAAATATAGAGTTCTTCACATTTAGCGGTACTAACAGTCTAACTTACTGAGTAGTAGTGGTGATATTGTGAGCAGGTAAGGCCTGTGCTGTATTTGCAGAGCTGGTATTGTGGCTATTTAGTCACATTTTGTGACCACAGAGACCCAGTGTGACTTGAAAATTATGGTCATACGTGATCTGGAGAGCTGTTAGTTTGTTGCCGCTCACAGTGAATGAATCCCCCCCGTAAAGGCACCAATGTATCCGTTTAATTGTCTGCTTATGCTAACATCCAACTGTTGACCAGAAGCTTCAAGTCCATGGCAAAAACATCAACACTTTCTGCCTGAGACAAGCTAGGTCCTTCAAAATAAAAGCACCATGGATCTCGCTTTGATTTAAAATTTCATAATAGAGTATTTTATTTTACTTCCTTATAACCATTTTTATTTATTTTAACAGTAGTGCATTGAAATGTATTATATAAAAGTAGCTACTTTATTTAACTTTATTGTAACTGCAATTCATTCATTAACTTTGCATTTTAGTAGTTAACATTAGTTAAGAGGACGTTTGGAGATATCAAGATCTATTGTGTAATGTGATATAGCCCTAAAGTATAGCAATATTATTTTAAAGCCATATTGCCCAGCCCTAGTATCACATATGCGCTTGATGGCTACATACGTTCCAAACAGTGATTTTCAAGCATTTAATTCATCTGTTACTAGAGACAAGACATTTTACTTTATAGTAATAGTATATTTCCCATAAAATTCTCATTTACCATATTCTTTGATAGCTTAATTTCATGTTTAAATGATTAATGGCTTTCTCACAGCATCTAAATGCAAAGTAAAATGTCTTGTTTTTAGCCCCAGCTGAATTAAATGCTTGAAAATCACTGTTTGAAACCACATCAAGGCTCAAATAAGCAGAAGAATGAGCTGCTTACTCCACTGCGACTGACCAATACAAGCCTCAAACATGTGCCTCTGTGGAGCTCTCACACTAATAAAGCATTCAGTGTCCATCCCGCTCAGCTGGGGAGTCTCTTAGATCACAGCTCATCATCTACTGCATCCCCTCTCTCATGCTGCATTGGAATAATGATTTAAAGTATCACGGCCCAAGTAGCGTGAACAAAGGGATGTGAACACCATGAAGCTCTATACTTCAAGGATGAGCTACAAAGCTACAGGCTCGTCCATTTGATGTGATTACACGGTTCTGTACCTCATTATGAGGATGTTACTTTTTATTCAGGAATACAGGAGAACAGAACAGAGTCTCTAACTACAAAAACTATTATTGAATTTTCTGGAAGATGTTATTTTTGGGAGTAGTCCATTAAGTTTCAGTAAGAAAACAGGTTTATGAAGGCACATAATCTAGTCTAATTAGGCTGGTTTGAATTGGGTTCATTTTTAGCTTTGGTTGGGATTATCTGATTGTATCTATCAGTTCATAAAAAAAGAAAAAGGGAATAAATAAAATGAAACAAGACAATCACTTCAGATAAGATTCCTCCCCACTGCTTTTCTCAGTACGATGCTGTTTGATCTCATCTTTCCTGCTGCTCCTCCACCTCCTCAAACATCATCTTTTCCTGACATCATATTATACTGGCACCATAAAAGACCATTCACAGCCCATTACTGCTGAGCATATGTTATACTTACCCATTCAGCATGGTATAGCCTTCATCAAAATATGCTTTGATGTGTACTTAGTGCAGATCCTTTGATGGTAGATTAATCTGCATTCACGTAAACAGACTCAGTAAAGATCACCTACCATGATATTCAGTGGTATCATACAAGCACAATACCTTGAGATATGTTGGATGATTATTTGTGAATAATGTCCAGTGTCAGGGTTTAGTACCAACACAGGAATACGTATGCCCTCTTTGTAGCAAGATGAAAAATATGGGTGTGAAGGTTGGGATGGCAAATGCGCATCTAGCTCATTAAACTTCAATGCTGAAGAGGTTCGTCACAGATGTTTATCTTTTTATCAACCCTAACCAAATCATTTGTCCACAACACTAGCCAAGTGTACGTTGCCTGATCACACCTTAACCATAGCTCTTTGCATACTAATAAGTACTTTGCATATTAATAAAACACAAGTAAATATAGAAATACATTAACCAAATTGATACCACATTTACAGTTTTACGAAATGCTGTGCAAGTCTAGAAACAGTACAAGTTGCACACAAAATCAGATGTTTAGGGGCACTAAAAGGTGAACCAGTGTGCATCATTTTATCAGCTAATGATAAGACATCTTGATTTTAAACACTGGATTAGGAGAACCTCAAAGCTTCCTCTGTCAAACCAGACCAGAAGAAGAACCAGTTTTGAACAGTCAAATGAAGTCTTGATTCACTCTTAAGCAACGCATTAGCCTGAAATGGAGCCAAATCTTTATGAGACCTTCAGTGGCTCTAACAGTCCTTTTGAAGCTGAACAGTGCAAACTGAAACAGAGCACACACACTTGTGAAGATAGAATATGCAGTGATTCTTGTAATGATCTATGTGCTGCCAGAAACAAGGCATTGATTTTAAAGGCCACTTTTGAGATTGAGCAGCTGATGGAAAAGAAGGATTTTGTGATGTTGAGGCTCTTTGAAGAGTCGCTGCAATCCACAGACACTTGGCAAAGACTTTTCACAAAAGGCAATTAATACTGTATCACAAGAGGTGCAATAGTATATTTTAACATGGTCACAAACTGTGTTGAAGTCAAGTCAGTTTCTTTCATACTGTTTTATTAATCTTCTAATACTGTCCAATTTAGATTAAAAAATGAACTATGGGGATTTTTTCTTTGCTGTGCTTTGTTCCGTTAACTGCAAAGATAAAGAGACAGTGGCTGACAGGCAACAAAGGTCATAAGTTCACCTGACAATTGGCATTTCTCCTGCGCACATTCCTAAGTAGGGGGCAGTGTAATATCGTTCTAAAGTTCAAGATTTGCATTCAGTTTATTTCCAATGCCTTCTTTTTTCAAGGTTAAAGTAAAAATCAATTTTTAAAAAAAGATTTCCTTTCTTAGAGTCATCCCAAAGAAAGCTCATGTTTCCCAATAACTAAGGCTTTCTGCCAGCAACGTGTAACAATAGTCCAATGTTCATTATCATCTCTTCCAATCAGCTGCAAAAAAAAAGCAGCTTGAATGAATGCAACCACTTGAATTTCAATAAAAGAAAAGCAATAGAGCTGTTGCTGAATATATTGAAAGCAAAATTACAGCCATGTGGTTGTATGTGTCCCCTCCCCTCACCAGTCAATATGCACTTACAGTTTACATGCATGTCTGTGAAAACATCTTCCCCTGGCAGCACAGAAGATCTCTACAGTAAGAGAATACAGGTTACAGGTTCAATACTAGTGTCACCAATTCAGTATCTGACTACGTGTTCCGAGTTCTGGACAAAAAAGTGTTTTTGCAGAACATTACGATGTCACAGTGAGGCTGACCTTTTGGATATAAAATGTCAGTACTTAATCATTATGTTAGTAGATATTTGTGTGAAGTTCTGTCATAAGTAGCATAGGAAGCCCTGAGATATGGCCATAAGCATGTTTTATGAGGTTACAGTGACCTTGATATCTGACATTTGGTCACCAAATTCTAACCAGTTCATTCTGGAGTCCAAATGGACTTTTGTGCCAAATTTGTGGAAACTCCCCCATGGCCCTCTTGAGATACTGGGTTCACGAGAAAAAGACTGATACAAGGTTATAGTGAGCTTTCACCCTCAACCAGTTTATCCTGGTTTAAGTGGATGTTGGTGTTAAACTGAAGAAATTACCTCTAGGTGTTTCTGACATGATAGCGCATTCATGAGAATGGGACACATACTTCTGTAAAACAAAAAAACATTGCTGTATGCATGTAGTAGCAAGTGAGTCTGAACTTAGTGAACTCAGCTCCATTTACTTGATAGAATATATTTATTATGGTGATGCATTTATTAAAGCCTTACTGTTTATGGATAGTCGGGGCTGGGCGATAAAATGATCTCGATACGGGATCGCGGTAAAAAGTGCGTCAATGACTGACAAAATATGGTCATTTTTACTCAATATCGATAGGCCTAGATAGATTCAAACAGCTTGCAAGGGGGGTACGCCTGCTGCTGACAGTACATGTCCATTTTTCACTGCAAGTTTAGTGTGTTCTGAGGTGAGTGTGCCGAGGTGAGGAGAAATTCAAAACAGTGTAGAATAGGCTCGGCGGGCCCCTATGCCTGACCTGACCCCCTACAGGGCCAAGCATTGTTTCTTTGTCTTGTCTTTTTTTTAAAGTCTTTCCCCGCCATTGTCTGTCAATTTGTGTTTTCACTGTAGTGTAGGGGACACTGTTACAGATGTTGTGTAATAAAACAACATTTCCACGTCCAAAAACAAACGAACAAGATGATATAAGATACCAGGGTGACGCAGAAGAGGACTACTAATGTGCTGACTTTATCGCTATTAAGCAGCTTTTAAAAAATATTTTTTGCCATATCACCCAGCCCTAGTTTTGCTTCCCTCCATTTTGCCAGCGCCCAGATGTCCCTGCTCATTTGACAGTAAAAATGCACCACAAGACATTTCTGATCATTCTTGTATGCCCGCCGCCACCTCGTACACAGAATATAAAAGCAAGCCATCAATCTTTTTCTTATTTTTCACCTAAAATATGTAAAGAAAACTTGTGAACTGGAAATGGGTACTGTACTGTTTCCTATATTCTTAACCCTCTGGGATCACTTTAAAAAAATATCGTTAAGGCCATTTAGGACAAAAATGTCCACTCCCAAAACCTTTCATAAAAATACTATATAAAAAATGCTTTTCCCAAATTTTATGGCTTAAATATTTTCATCAACTTCAGTCATAATCAAAACTATCAAATGATTAAATATTGTTGGTATTTTAACCCTTTAAATGCCAGTTTGAATACATGATGTCACTGCGGTTTTTGACCAAAAAAAAGTCATTTTCAATACAATAAATGAGGGGAGGCTGGGAGATGTTTTTTTTATCACAGTCTTGGATATGTCAAAAATTAGCAACAACGTTGATCTTGATGCATTCATAGTTTTTTGTGCAGAGTCAGATTTATAATTTAGGACCCGTTAAAGCCGCTAAGGACACAAATGTCCACTTCCAAAAACTGCTATAAAAATATTACAGATTAATATTTTTTCCCACTTTTTGACTTTAATCTTTTCATCAACTTCAGTCCTGATCAAAACTACCAAACATGTAATTATTTTTTTTAGGATCTTAACCCTATCTTGAACAACAACAATGATTTTGATGCACTCCAGAATATTATAATGCATTCTGTAATGTCAGGGTTTTATCTTGGAGGAGAGTAGTAAAATTTGTCATAATTACTGTATACTAGCAGATGGCAACATTTTCCCATCATAACCCTACGCATGACATGGTTGTTATTTTGTAGTTTCTGTGCCTGTTGAATTTTGGAGCCCTGCCAGGTACTGAAGTAAATCTATGCAACTGATATGATGTAGATGTAATGGTACAGATGTCAAAGTAAGAGCGCTGCTCTGTCAGTGCCTAAGGCATACAAGTGTGACACCAAAGGCCACCTTTCGCGTCCACATGCAATGCACACAGACGGTGCAGATGAGAATGAGGTTATTCACTGGCGGACAGCTGGAAGGCACCGGACGCATCCACATGCAATGTGCACAGACGGTGTCACTTGACAACATGGCTGGATAGAACTGATGGCATTGTTATCATATGCTGGCGGACATCGGGCACGTCCACATTCAACACGCGCAGGTGGTGTCAGTTTACAACATGACTGGACAGAGCCAGTCCTGTTCAGATATACTAAAGAAATACTGAAGGATCGCATCAGATTATAACGCTGACAGTAACCACATAGTATAAGAAACACGAGTGCGCTTATAGTGTGGGTGGGTGGATGGTGCCCACAAACAACCGACTTTCATGAATGAGTTTAGAGATTGCTTCCCCTGTGGATGTGTGTTTTTTTTCTTCACCTTACCATTGGCCTCTTTTGCCTAAACCTAACCACCCCATCCCAACCATCATGACAATCTGCACTGTGGAAACATCAGGATCATGCTGCTTTCTGCATGCTGTGACATCACAGTGAAAGGCTGCTTCATCCCACCATGTGCATTTGTTGATATCACTGTAACAGCTTCCTGGTGAACAGCTGACGTAGAAGGATACCTGAAACATCATAGGTAGATTCAGAGGGTCCCGACAGAACGGCACCATGTGACGAGTAGGGAGTTAGACCATGTTGGGTATATTGAATAATATCTTATGTGCATGAATGTATGAGTGTGTGTATGAGGGGCTTGAATGTGTGAAAGTGTGTGTGTGTGTGTGTGTGTGTGTGCGCGCACGTGTATGTGCATGCGTGCGTGAGAGAGAGAGAGAGACACAGAGAGAGAGAGAGAAGTGAAAATTGTGAGGTGAAAATTGTGAAAATATTTCTCTCTTTACATGCACACTGTACACATGCACGCACACACACACACACACACACACACACACTTCTCAGCTGAGACCACACTTTGACATCTGTACCAACACACCTACATCATATGAGTTGCGTAGATTTATTCTAATACCTGGCAGGGCTCCAAAATTCAACAGGCACAGAAACCAAGTAATTACAAGCATTTCATGCAGAGGGTTATGATAGGAAAATGTTGCCATTTGGTAGTATACAATAAAAAATGACAAATTTTACGACTTTCCTCCGAAATAAAAACCTGACATTACAGAATGCATCATTATATTCTGTAATGGCTGTGAGTTTCATAAATTTGTGTTTTTCCCATTTGTTTTCATGTAACCTCATGTAAACAAACTGGCTGTTAAAGGCTTAAAATCCTGAAAATAATTGAATGTTTTGGTAGTTTTGATCAGGACTGAAGTTGATTTAAAGAATTAACCCAAAAATTGGGGAAAAAAGATATTATTCTGAAATATTTTTACAGAAGTTTTTGGAAAATGCCATTTTGTCCATAATGGATTTAACAGGTTTTTGATTATAAATCTTACTCTGCACAAAAAACTATAAATGCATCAAAGTCAATGTTGTTGGTAATCTTTGACATATCCAAGACTAGGATTTAAAAAAAAATCTCCCATCTGCCCTTCATTTATTTATATTCATTTTTCATGAAAAGCAGTGACATCATGTAATCAGACCGGCATTTAAAGGGTTAAAATCCTGAAAATAATAAGTGTTTGGTAGTTTTCATCAGGACTTAAGCTGATTAAAAGATTTAACCCCAAAAAGTGAAAAAGAATTAGCAGTTTTTGGAAGTGGGCATTATTGTCCTTAGTGGCTTTAACTGGTCCTAAATTTTAAATCTGACTCTGCACAAAAACTATAAATGCATCAAGATCAATGTTGTTGCTAATTTTTTTGACAAATCTAAGACTGTGATAAAAAAAACATCCCCACCCTCCCCTCATTTATTATATTAAAAATATTTTTTGGCGGGGGTCAAAAATGGCAGTGACCTCATGTGAAAAATGATCCATTTGGACAAAAATAACCAGAATGATCCCAGAGGGTTAAAATGGAGGCTGAAAAACCAGGCAACATCAGTTGATAATGAACCGAAAATCTGTAACTGATTTGCCTACTTCTTGCCTAAAATGTTTACAGGAGCATATTTTAGTGTACTGTTTAGCTGTACAGGCAACTTGCATTGCATCACTGCATTGTTTTTTTTTTTTTTTTACCTCTTGAGCATAACCGAATATCACAACCGGTCAGGTACCAACAATTTCAAAAGTATTTGTGTCTTTGTACTGCATAGACAGCGCGGTTTTATGAGAAGACCATCTTTTTGTCAGTGAAATACTTTTTACTCTAAATCATGGAAGAGCTAACATGCCTACAGTACCCCTTCTTGACGCAAACAATGGTAATTCCAGCTGTGCAATTGTGACTCTGTCTGTATATGTAAGGCACCTGTACAGTAACATTCAAATTAGGGCTGCACCTAACGATTATTTTTTTATTGATTAATCTATCTATTATTTTTTCGATTAATCTATCGATTATTTTTTTATTGATCTATCTTTTATTTTTTTATTACTTGATTAATATAACAGCGACAACAGTTATTCTTTGTTACAATAACAACCCTCAAATCTAGCAGTCCAACAAAACATCTTACGGTACAATTAGTGCATTTTGAAAAACACTATAACTCTTCTCTAACAGAAATAATTATAACTAGTCCATTCTTTCTGCATCAAAATAGTCCAGCCTTAACTGGGCCTTAAGGCATATCGCTGCCTGCTGATATGAGTGTTGTATTTTCATATTTATGAGCACATATTCCATTCATTTATGAAGTTATACAAGCTCCTGCACAGCTGACAACCCCATTCTGTAAATGTTTCAAAATAAAATGCATTGTATCAGCAACTAATGACTTTCTGTCCACAGAGACACAGTCAGATAGCTTTTATTTTGAAAGGGAAGCAAGGAAGTTGAGGTAAAACAAACATCTTTGTATTTCCTCATCTCTGTGACAGAGAGAGACTTTAAACTGCAGTATAAAGTGGTCACGCGAGCGTCACATGTACAAAAAAAACCCAAAACAAAACGGAAGCCACTGTTTTTTCTCTGACACGCAGCTCAGACGCGCCTGACAAGTGCTGCTCAGGGGAGCAGTGTGCACGCTCTAACTTGATACATGAGTGCCAAAACAAAAAACGACACACTCAGCGCTGCTCATGAGGCACGCTGTGTGAAACAGTGCGACGTGTCACGTCACGTCGCCCCAGCCCTAATTCAAATCATTGACAATTAAATACATCTTGAAATATAGACTACACAGGCTTTAAGACGATGGAAATGCTTAGAGGGGAAACTCATGTTTTTCAGTCATCCATCTCAAAAACATCTTATTGCTACAATTTGTATCACTACGTGTGTTTGCAGTAGTCACGTATTGGCTCACAATTTAGGTACTCAACTGCAACTCAAAGCATCTTTTTAGACTGGTTTCCTCCAAATTAGGAATTTAGCTACATAGATTTTGTATTGGGCTGTAAGGCAGTTGCAAGACACCTGTGATTGCACAGCAGTACTGTGGATTACCACATCCAGTGTTAAGCTGACAGATGACCGAATGCTGCTTCAGCTGTTGTAGACAAACTGTAGGTTCAGCACCAGGCTGTCAACACTAACTAAAAAAAAAAAAACAAGGGGTGTATTGTTTCAGCTACTGGCGAGAGGACAAAATACGATCCAGGAAGGTGATAGAGCCGTGAGTTTGAAGGATCATCAGACGCCAAAACACAGGAATTTATAAAACGCTGAGTCAGGATTTCGCAACTTTGGGAATGGTTTTATCTTTTCACCATAACAAGAGCCAGATAAATGATAGAATGATCTTAGACAGTAATCAACCACAAAAGAGTGCTGAATGTTTTCACATTGTAGCAAACATTAAGCCATGCTTTTCAGATTGTGTTAACCACTTTGTTTAGGCAACCTTCACTGTCATGGTTACAATAATAACAGTTTGGTTAATGTCCTGGAATAATCATGAACCTGTTGAAAAAAAACAAAACGTAAAGTTGACATATGGTTGGAAACTGTAAACAGTGACCTCCCATGTTAAAGTCAGAGTTTTTGGTTTGTAGAGTATAGGATTAAATGAAAAAGTGAACGCTATCCTTAGTATACGGTTAAGAATTGTACTGATGGAGGTTTTCCCCACAAGCATCACCAATATGATGTTGTTTTCCTGTGGATGAAGTGCGTGTGAGCACAGCTGAAGAAATTTTGGCTATCACTATGGAGCATATTTAATTTACCCTATAAAGGGCTATTGGCCTGGAATAACTGTGTATTTCATTTAACACAACACTGATTATTTGTAAGGCAGTATCCCCGCCAGCACCAAAGTGAAATGAATTTGAACATTACGCAGTCATTGGAGTTGGAGCTCAGTGTGTCAGCGAAGGCTTGAGTGCAGTTTTGTGGGTATGGTGTGCAAAGGCTGAACAAAAATAGATTTATAGCATCCTGTCCCGGGCTGTTGGTAACCTTTCCCTTGGGACATCTTAAAAAGGAGCTACCTAACCCCCATACAGACTATTTAAAGCCGTATCACTCAGCAAACATTTGATGTGGTGATCTTGTATTCACCTTACATTGCACACCGCACCAACAGAAGAACATTTTCACTGAATTCAATCTCGCAAACATTTTCACCCAAAGACTCTGAAAAAGAAAATGATTTTGTTCTGAGGAGCCCACACAAGCTCAACACACCATAAAGAATGCTGATTACATTAGCTAAAACTGTTATTGCCTCAATACTATTACCTCTAACTCCCATGGTGATTTTCTGTTAATAGAAAGTTGTGTAGCTCTTTGTGTGCTTTATCTATGTGTATGTTTGTGTCGGCAACCATGTACCGTATACCTACGGCCGCGTTTGCATATATTTGGCATCATTATTTCCTGACCGCAGGTCACCCCACAAAATAATGGTATACAATTTTGTTCGGTGTTAATTATAAAAGCTAGATTATTTTCTTCTTTCGATTAGTGTGAGGTCTAATGGGGTTTTGTGGATTTGTGTCACTGACATACTTTGGAGAAATGAGCCCGGGTGTAATGACTTGACAGGTGAAAATGCCAATTTAGTGTAGTGTATCAGAATTGACCTTATCAAGGTTCAGAATTTCATCAATCCACAAGAAATGGCTGTTCATTATAAGTTTAATTTGACACTCCAGTGGTGTGTGTCCTGGTGAACTTCTCATTAAAGAATCATAATTAATCATAGTGTGTGTATGTGTGTGTTTGTCCCTGTTATAATATTTCCCAAAGAAGTAATCTTAGTTCAGTGCCACTGTATAAGTGGTTACCTAGAAAAGGTGTCTTAGGGCTTGTAGGGGAGCTGCATAACAGAGAAGCTGGTTTAGCCACACAACCACATGTTGACAGTTAACGCTGTCACTCAGGCAGCAGTCTGGGCAGCAGGTAGTAATAGGGGGAAAAGGTAACATGAATGTGCAGAACTGGTGGTCGAGTTGCTTAAGAACTGCTTCCTGTGGGGGGGGGGGGGGTGAAGCATCTATGTTTTAGAGACATGGATTCAAGGCATACAATCGTGAGGTATTCCTGGTTTAATTACAACTTTCATTGAACTGATGGTTTTAGGCCTGAAAGTGAGATTCTCTGTCTCTGATTGATAGACCAATGATCTACCCTCTGAGCGGCAGAGGGTTGATGGTTTGATCTGTGGCTCTTGACATCTACATGTTGAAATGTCCTTGGGTAAGATATGTATGAATGGGTGAATGGTACTTGTGTTGCAAAGCACTCTGGGTGGTCACTAGGACAACCAAAGCGCTGTATAAATGCAGTCCATTTTACCATTCAAATGCAATTTTTATTGCCACCCGGGACAGTAATGGAGTGGCAGCAATTAGACTATTACAGTAATGACAGGATCATGAAATCATTTAAAACCATTATAATATGAAGAGCAGCCGCATGATTCACATTGGTGCATAACAGATCATCAGACCAGTAGGGGACCCTGACTCCTCCTTGACACAAATGTCCTTGGACTATTACGACTTGACCTGACTATTATCCAAATTGTTTCTCTCCATTCTTCCTCATACCTCTCGCTCTCCTCCTCCTGCTTCTCTTTCAGGTGTTTCGCTCTCATCTTGCCTAATGATACATGCTAATTGTTTTTAAATGGCTTTTTTGTGCCGGTGCACATTCTCTCCCTTCAATTCTATTATATCCGCTGGGCCATGAAAAACCAAAAATTCACACAGGCTGGTCAGACGTACGAATCAATACATCTAAATACAATTGCAGGGCTACTTGAGGTGCTGTGGGCTTTCTTTTTTTCCAGCCTCTGCATGAAACATTAAGAACAAAGAAGCTATTCGAGCACTGATGCTGCGATATGCTTGGTTCAGTCCAAAAACCTCCTGTGAACCTCTGAGCTGCATACAACGCTGACAGAGCGTTCAATGCAAAATAGAACAGAAGGCATGGTTAGTTGTGTCTTCCTTAGCCACGGCACTTCAAATGGAAGATGGGGAATAACTGTGAACATGAAACGCAGTAACAGTTGTTATCTTTGTTTATAATTACAATTTCTTCTACTGTACATCCCAACTCCATATGGCACATTGTAACTTTTCCATATCTGTACATAGTACATGACATTATCCTTTATTACTTGCCTCGTTGGCACCCATACAATACCGGAGCAGCGCCAACAAACAGTGCCTGGGAACAATGCTTACAAGATGAAAGGAGCAAGTAAAGTGGGAAAAGAGGAAGGAGGAAAAAAAAGATTTTTTTTTCCTGCAGCTGTCCACGGCTTTTTAATTTCATCTGAGATTACCCAGCGTGATGAGCTTAGTCGTGTTACGAATCCCACCACGCGTGCTCCTCCAACGCACCCCCACGCTCTGATGGAGCTCCATGAATTCCCCTTATTGCTGTTTAATGGAGATGGGTGCCCAAACAAATGAGCAGCCTTTGCCTGGCTCAGCACCGCGGGTTCTCATTAATCCGGATGCTGAGACGCTGATGGCACTAATTTTTCAGACTAAGCGGTGTCTGCGTCTCACCGCTTCACGGCACTCCCACAACAGGAGAGAGTTTCAATCAGAGATGCAGCCCAAAGGCAAAGAGATTGTGGTGTTCATGTCACACCTGGTCTGTTCTCGCAGTTGGAAATCTCCCCCTACAGTGCCCATCTGTGTCTGAGGGAAAGCACAGAGCGCTGCGGCGTGATGAGAGTCTGTCTCAGTATTAAAGGAATGCTAAGGAGAGACTTAAGTGCAAGTTACATCTGAAACAAAAAGGTCTTCAGAATGCAGCCTTAATTATCACAGTAACATTTTTTTAATGATCACGGTAAAACTAGAGACCGTCTTGTGATATGATCACCCCAGCTGCGCTACAGCAATCCACAACTTAACACAAACATAGGCCAGGGGCATGTGAGTGTGTGTGTGTGTGTGTGTGTGTGTGTGTGTGTGTGTCCTTGCCTGAACCATACCCATCCTTGTACTCTGCCTTGATTGCGACCTCATCTACAAATCTGTAAAGTTTGTGACTGCATCTCACATGATTCTGACACTACTGCATTGATAAAACCTGTCCCCATACAGACAGACAGATATGGAGAGGGTTTAATTCAGTCTATTTGACAGCTGTAGAGGATATAAGGTAACAGCTATCACTGCCACTGTACAGCAATACCTGTACAAATTACGAGGGAACTCAATTGCAAGCACAGATCAAGGGGCAGAAAAAATGACAACCTGAACCGAACCCGGCCCGTCCGACATCATACAATACTGAGCCCAAACTTGTCCAAGCCTGACCCCCCTAAAAGCACTAATTGGCCTCTTACACCTGAGACATACTGGCTGAATAGCAGAGATAGACACGCCCGTCTCCAGCACCAACTCTCCACATTGTATAGAGTGGTAAAGGGATGACGTGTTTTGGTAGGCCAACCAAGAAGTAAGCATCACACTGGTTCCCTCGTCAAAAACCTTATGAAATTTTTGAATGGGATTTTCGGTTATCGCCAAAAATAAACTGACAAACACAAGTTTATGAGACTTACACATTTTGTTCAGCATGATAATCTTCACCACTTTTGTGTGTTTTGAAGCATGAATTAAATCACCAGAAGCAAAAAGCTATTGTTAGGCTATACACGAACTACATTGTGGTCGCATGTATTAAATGTCACCACCACATACACTGTAAAAACACGTTAAAACATAATCAAAAATATTAGAAACAGATAAATGTTCGAGTGCAACTCTGTAAAGCTGTAAAGATGGAGTGGTTTTAATGAGTTTCTGTGTTCGCTGTGATGATGTCTAACATCCCCGACAAACACTGTCGTCCCATTTAACCACTTGTTAGCAACCGCCTTTTGATGAATAAAACCATAAAAGCTCAAAAATCGGGTTTAAGCGGACGTATTTTATGTTGCAGAACAAAACGTCTAAATGTATTTAGCCTGTGTTAACCACAGACCTTATTTAGGACATTTTACAGAAAACCCATTCAAATAACCCATAGACTCTAAGAGGAGGGAACCAGGAGTGCTAAGAGGCTAACAGTCTTCAAAGTTTTGGGACTCATTACTTCACCACTCGATTGCCCCAACAGAGAAGCTCTCTGCTCCAGTTGGGAGGGAGGACAGAGAGCCTGGCTGCTCTGTCTCTCTGTCTCTCTCTCTCTCTCTCTCTCTGTCTGTCTCTCTCTCTCTCTCTCTGTCTCTCTCTCTCTCACTGTCTTCTCTCTGTCTTTCTCCGCTCTCTCTCTCTGTCTCTCTCTCTCTCTCTGTCTTTCTCCGCTCTCTCTCTCTCT